>NC_057801.1:105206-253070 GCF_018294505.1 Triticum aestivum
CCTCCAGTTCTACCATTATGTGAGTTCTTCTCAACTATATTTTTGTCTTCGATATTGCTTATTCAAAAATAATTGACAACTAATTTCTATTGACAGCTTATCTCCATTCAACCAAACATGTCCGGCGCTTGGTAGACAGGACCTACTACTGTCCCGGAGCTGAACTAAACTGCGAGGAGATAAGTCATTATGTTTCATGGCTTGAGGATCTTCATACTGTCAAGACAAATTTTCTTCTTGCACTTAGAAATATTAGTACTCAAAATGTGCGACCAATAGTGATGGTATTGAACTACGGTCACATCTATTTAGGAATGATGGTAAGACTTTTACTATTTGTCCTCAGTGCATCTTTTGCATACATAATTTTTCTGCTAAACTATCATTGCTAAGTATATTAATTAAGTACTATACGATGTTCTTCAACAGGGACTCCAGATGATAGTTGTGCCTCAGGGGATCGAGACTAAAGGTCGCATGTCAATTGTTAGCTTACAGCCAAGATATCCTGCATTGCACATTAATGCATTCAGGATTTCTAGAAGCGACGAATGCTTAATAATGAAAGATTGGAGGAAAATTGTTAACGATCGTAGAGAAGTACTAGGGGGCAGCAATGAGAAGCGCAGCCCACGATTAGGAGACAGGTTCATTGGCATGCTCCAGTTTGATGAATCAGGAGAGTTATACATGTTCTATGCTATTTTACTAGAGAGAGTAGCTAGCAGGAGTTATTTAGCTAGTTCATGCTGCTCTTAGTACTTGTCCTTTCATGTCCGTGTTCTTCGTTCTGAACTTAAGTGATTTGCGTTTGTGGTGTTATATATGAACGCTTATAATATCATGACAATCATGTTGAACTCGATGATATTTTTGCTTCTGGTACAAGTGAATGTTTCTTCTTTAAGCTAGTAGTGCTGGTGATTAGATATATAGCTAGCGGTAATGCATGACTATGATGATTAATATGATGATGATGATGAGTTATTATATCATTTAATGAAAGAAACCGCAGATTAGTTTCAGCTGGATGGATCCTACCTAAGTGATCAAGTATATGCCATATCCGTATATATTATAGTTGATCAAGTATAATTAATATGGATATGGCATATACTTGATCACTTAGCTAGCTATCCGATGCATCCAGTCGAAACTAATTCGCGGTACTTTCACCTAATGATTTAACAACTCATTATAATGTAAAACAATCACTAAATTAAATTGAAAACACAAAATTAAAGAAAAAATAAAAAAACACCCAAACATTTAGTACCGGTTGGTGTTACCAACCGGTACTGATGCCCTACACGCAAACGGGCCTGGCTCGTGCCACGTGGTGGCACTTTAGCGCCGGTTCGTGACGAACCGGTACTAAAGGGGGGGACCTTTAGTCCCCACTCTTTAGTGCCGGCTGGCGAACCGGCACTAAAGGCCTTCATGAACCGGCACTAAAGGCCGGTTCTGCACTAGTGCCGATCTGTGCGTCTTAGGCTGATGGTAACAGGAAGCAAGGGACACAATGTTTACCCAGGTTCGGACCCTCTCGATAGAGGTAAAACCCTACTTCGTGCTTCATTAATATTGAAGATATGTGGAATACAAGAGTAGATCTACCACGAGATCGTAGAGGCTAAACCCTAAGAGCTAGCCTATGATGGTATGATTGTAATTGTGATCGGTCTTCTGAGGACCATGCTCTCCAGTTTATATAGACACGGAGAGCTAGGGTTTACATGGAGTAGGTTACAAGGGAGGAAATATAATATTCGGATCGCCAAGCTTGTCTTCCACGCAAAGGAGAGTCCCATCCGGACACGAGCCGAAGTCTTGAGTCTTGTATCTTTACGCTTTTATAGTTCGGACGATGAATACAGTCCGGCTGTCCGGATACCCCCTTATCTAGGACTCCCTTGGTAGCCCCTGAACCAGGCTTCAATGACGATGAGTCCAGTGCGCAGTCTTGTCTTTGGCATTGCAAGGCGGGTTCCTCCTTCCGAATACTCCAAGGTTACCATCGAATATGTAGACCGTGTCCGGATCTGCAAAATGATCTTCACATACCACCGTAGAGAGAATGATACTCCAGCTGACAACTTTTAGACGACATGATATGCCACTAGGGCCAGGTCATTACTCGAACCATTTTTTCACAACCAGCCATAGCGCGTGTTGCGAGGCGGTTTCCTTGACACGTCCTGTCAAAGCAGAGATCATGTCCCCTTATCGCGAGATTCTCATCAATACGGGTATGGGTAATCCCCCCCGTACCATCTATCGTGGCGCTTGGGAAATGGGCGATTCTCAACAGGCTAGTGGGGAGGCGCACCGCTTTCGTCGCCTCTATAAAGGGATAAGAGTTCCTCATTTTTACCCATGCCTCCTTCCTCCCCTCGCATACTCATGCCCCATCGAGCTCCAGCGCCCTAGTCCAGGTCTTCTCCACACAGTTAGTCATGTCTGGAGCAGGAGGCAAGTGGGTGGCTTCCACCACGACGGAGAAGAAGATCGCGAATCTCCGGGCGGCCGGATACTTGGCCGCAGACATAACTCACCGTCTACCAGACAAGGGGCAGGTCTTTCCAACTCAAGGACCCCACGAGAGGGTCGTGTTCCTTGCCCACTTTGTCCGTGGACTGGGGTTTCCACCCCACCCCTTCGTCCGCGGGCTTATGTTCTACTACGGGCTAGACTTTCATGATCTAGCTCCTAACTTCCTCCTCAACATCTCGGCGTTCATCGTCGTGTGCGAGGCTTTCCTCCGCATCAAGCCTCATTTCGGCTCGTGGCTCCAAACCTTCTGCGTGAAGCCGAAGATTGTGAGCGGCCAGCAAGCGGAGTGCGGAGGAGCCATGGTGGGAAAAATGAAGGCTCCTTTGCGGAAACCGTGAAGGGGTGGCAACCGGGGTGTTTCTATATCACCGAGCCACACGACGCCAACTGGGCGCCGGCCCCTGAGTTCCGATCTGGAACCCCTATGCGGCTCACCTCCTACGAACATAAGGGCCTATTATGGGGCGATTCTGCAGAGCTGACCGGACTCATCCACTGCGTCAAGGGCATGAAGGACAAGAACATCAAGCTCGTCAACGTGATCCAAGTCATGTCATTTGCCTGATACTGTCGTGCCAAAGGCGGGCATTCAATCTGTGGGAATTCGTCCCGGCTGAACACCGGACGCTCCAGAGGCTCTACGGCATGAAGCATAAGAACGCATGGAAGGCGTTGTTCAAGGCCACCGAGGTACCTCCTCTCATAACCGAGGACCACGGGCTCCACTACGCACGGCAACCTACCCAGGTGAGTTCTGAGGCCACCACCGGGTCCGGATCTTCCCAATGTACTCATGGGGGATTTCCTAAGTTTGTGTATATTTGTTTTAGGAGTATGTGGAGACAGCGGAGAGGATCGACAGTCCGGCTCCGTTGCCGGAAAACCCAGCCAATGATCTTCTGACGAAGATGTTCGTCCTATTGCCCTATAAGGGGCCAGAGAAGAAGGCCGACAAGAAGGCCCCGGGGACCCGAAAGGGTCTCCGAAGTAAGGTTGCGCAAGCCTCGTCCGAAGATGACGAGGCGCACTCCTCCCCCGAAGGGGAAGAAGAAGAAGAAGAAGAGGCCACCCCGTCCGGAAAGGATGGGGGGCCTGAGACAGTGAATCAGGGGGCCAGGAGAGGCTCTTGGCGTAAGGTTGTCATACCCTTATCGTCTGATGACGACGAGGCGGATTCCTCCCGCGGAGGCGGGAAGGAACAAGGAGAAACACTACCTTCCCGTGTTGGGGGAGGGAAGAAGAGGAAGGCCGCCCCGGTCGGGGAGACTGGGACGTCCAAGAAGGAAAAAGCATCCCTTCCGGACTACTCCGCCACCGCCGCCGATAGCAAGGAAGGGTGGCTGCCCAGGAAGAAGCCCCTCGTGCGGTCGTAAGTATCCGCACCCAATCATAATTTTCGCTTCATAATTTTGTTTGTAATGCCGAACTTGTATGCAGTCCAGCCAGGGCCCATCCGGGAGTGTCGTCTTCGGACGGGTCCTTCAGTGAGTCCGCAATGAACTCACTCCCAACGGCCACGTCTCCTCGCCCTGCGGATGACACGGAGGTGTTATCCCGAGGGCTCCCGACAATGGCGGAGGTGGCCCTGGAGGTGCCTCAAGGCGGCATCCCAGGCGGCGGACTCGCGGGGTTCAAGATCCCCGCGGATTGTGTCGATGAGAGCCAGGCAAGCCGGGCTCTCAGCCGAACACTGTTCCGGAGCCTTCAGCAGTTCCGGACTTAGGCGGGCAGCCCCTCGTTATGGAGGGAGGGCCGTCTACATCAAGGACTTCCGTTGCACCCCAGGCGCCGGATTGTCTGCTGGAAGCGCTTCGAGGCGCTTCCCTAGATGAAGAGCACCGTACTCTCATGAGTGCGGTGATTCAGAAGGTTTCATCCTCCAAGAGCGGACTAACCGAAGCCTACACCAGCCTCCTAACAGGCTTTGAGGTAAGCAGTAAAAATGTGTAAAATCACCACCCGATAGGTAGTAGCCCTTGATACTCTATTTGTTGTTCGGAAAGAAAAAACCAAACGGAGGGTCAATTATAATCCGCAGGAGTTTAACAATAAGTGTTGAATGTAAATAAACAGGCTGTGTTGCTGGCCGCTACTGCTCGCACGGCCGAAATTGTCGGCCTGACGCGGGATTTAGAGCGGGCACAGGAAGAGCTCGGCCTCGCAAGGAGGCGGCTCGAGGAGAACAAAGGTGAATGATTTCCCTCTCTCATATAATAAATAGTAAATAAAACTTGATTATGCTAACGACGAGACGTCGTGATGTGGTAACAGAGGCCGCCACTGAAGTGGTGTCTCTCAAGAAGGTGTTGTCCGAGGCCAAACACAAAGCGGCCTTGGAACTTAAGGAGCGCAAAAAGCAAGAGGCCCGAGTGGGCGAGGTACAAGAAGAGCTCCAGGAGCTCGGCAAGAAGCGTGAGTTTGCGGAGTGGGAGCTTAAAGCAAAGGAGGCCGAGCTTGCGAAGGCCCTTACAAATACAAAAGACGCCAAGGCCGAAGCCGAGAGGGCTCAGCAAGAGATCGAGGAGGCCAAGAAAATAGCAGCGGGTAAGAAATTTTTTATGCAAAGAAAACATGTGGAGGAGGCGTTTCTTTTACTTACTCGAATCCAGAGCTCTCCAAGGGCATTCTCAGACCTGCCAAGCAGCGTATCAGATGCCGCAGAGTTCTACCGTGCCCAGGAGGGGAGCTCAATGGAGAAGTTGTTTCGGTACCAGTATGTTGGGGCCGAACATGCAATGCCTCTGAGTGACCAATTGAAGCAGTTGGTCGAACTCCACAAGGCGGCCGAAGTGGCTATGAAAGATCTCATAGTACGGATATGGCCTGGCGAGCTTCTGCCCACCAGCTACTTCAGCCTGATCAAGCGAATGGTGGATTCCTGTCCGCTGGAAGTCATCAAGCGATCCGTTTGCATTGAAGGTGCCCGCCGGGCCCTTGCCCGTGCCAAGGTGCATTGGGGCAAGCTAGATGCGGAGAATCTGATGAAGGACGGGCCGCCGGAGGGCAAGACGCATCGCGTCCCCGAGAAGTATTATAATGGCGTTATGAAGGGTGCTTGTCTCATGGCCGATGAATGTAGCAAAGACATAATTTTTGAATGAATTCACTTCTGTCATGTTTGTAATTTAAAGACGAAGTTACTTGCGCTATGTAGCACTTTTGTGATTTAAAACATTACCTTCTGTGCGGCTGTTTATCAAATTCTGAAAGTAGGCCAGTCGTCGGCTTCCGCCCCCGTGTAACTAGTACTGGGGTGTTCGTGGAAAACCCGGACACTCTTTATACAAATGTTTGGTCCCTTAAGGAGGTGTCTAGCGCAGCGAACTAGGCAATCGGACTATACAGCTTTATAACCTTCACTTAGCCATAGAAGTATATGATTTTAAATTTCGGCGAATCCCCTAGAATCCGGAAGGCCGAATTGGGGCGCTATACACGCCTATATCGGACAAAGCCGAATTAACGCCTAAAGCGGAAAAAATCTTTAAGGAATTTAAGACCTCTCGAACAGCGACCAGTCTCTTGCCACATCATGTCAGACGGTTTTGTGCTTTCTCTACTGAGGTGCTCGTCCAGCAGAACCAGGGCACAATCGCAGTAGTTCTCCCTGCAGTACCTTAGCCGAATTAACGGAATGCAAGGCACCAAAGCAAGGGAGCCAGGCTATCCCAACCGTAACCCAAGACATGATTCGGAGCTGATGCATATAATGCTATAAGTTCGGGGTGCCGCACTGTTGAAAGTGTTCGGACTTGACTTGCCATATTATGGGGTAACATAAGAAGCCCCAGGCAAACTACACGTACCAAAGTGTACGGATGCAAAATTAAATAGAAATTTATGAAAATGCTCATATAAAAATAAGTAAGCTGACGCTATTTGTGGTCTCCCATTGATGAATAATACGTTTAAGCGTATGTTTACAATGTATGCATTGAGCGGAGACAAAATAGGATGATTTGACATATCCTATCCAGGGGCACGCTACATACAGATAGATAAAGCAGGAATAATGATCCTAAATAGATTCCACCTGGGTGTTTCCTGCTGTGCGCAAAGCCTGTTGCCTCCTAGGTTTCCTCTCCTATGTAAGTCCGACAATCCGGCTATTCTGGAGAAGCTACACTAAAGCAATGTCCTTAAAGGTGAATGGAAAGGTTATGAAGTGATACTGTACTGTTGACTGAGCCCCTGATACGCCTCCGCCTGTGCCCATGGTATTTTGAGTGCGTAATTGTGTACGCGTGGCACGAATGCTGATTTGGTGGGATTTGAGCGGAGGCCGGACTGCTAGTCCTGCTCTTGTCGTGCCTGCTGATCTTGCTGCGGGGTGTTCCACCCTTGCTTGATGGAGCTTGAAAATGTCGTCGCCGGATTGGTGGTTTGTCGGAGGAGGCCGCATTGTACTTATGCCGCAAGGGCCGCAGTATGTTCTTCTGTACGAAGAGAGCGGTCAATATTCCCGTTGACTGTTATGACCCCGCATGGGCCTGGCATCTTGAGCTTGAGGTGTGCATAATGTGGTACCGCATTGAATCTAGCCAATGCAGTTCGTCCGAGCAGGGCATGGTAACCACTGCGGAAAGGGACAATATCGAAGATTAGCTCTTCGCTTCGGAAATTATCCGGAGATCCGAAGACCACTTCCAATGTTATAGAGCCTGTGCAACGGGCCTCTACTCCAGGAATGACACCATTAAAGGTGGTTTTTGGTGGGCTTGATCCTTGAAGGATTGATGCCCATCTTCCGCACTGTGTCCTGATAAAGCAGGTTCAGGCTGCTGCCTCCGTCCATAGGGACTCTTGTGAGGTGAAATCCGTCTATAATTGGGTCTAAAACCAATGCGGCTGAGCCGCCGTGACGGATGCTGGTAGGATGATCCCTACGATCAAAGGTGATCGGACAAGCTGACCATGGGTTGAATTTGGGGACGACTAGCTCCATCGCATATACGTCCCGTAGTGCTCGCTTCCACTCCCACTTGGGGATGTGGGTGGCATAGATCATGTTGACCGTTTTCACCTGGGAGGGGGGGGGGGAATTTCTTCTGCCGCCCATGTTCGCACACCGGGGCTCATTGTCATCGTTGCTGTGCAGCCCCTTGTCCTTGTTTTCAGTGTTTATTTTGTCGGACTGTTTAAATACCCAGTAGTCTCTGTTGGTGTGGTTAGCTGGCTTGTCCGGGGTGCCATGAATTTGGCACGAGCGCTCCAGTATACGGTCCAGACTGGATGGTCCTTGATTGTTGCACTTGAATGGCTTCTTCCGCTGACCGGATTTCGATCCGCTGAATCCGGCATTGACCGTCGTATCCTCGGTGCTGTCGCCGTTGTTCCATTGCCTGTGTCCGTTGCACCGTGGCTTGCCATTATTTTCCCGGACATCTGAAGTTCCAGAATGTGGCGTAGTGCTACTGCGAGCCAACCAGCTGTCCTCGCCCACGCAAAAGCGGGTCATTAGTGTCGTAAGAGCTGCCATGGACTTAGGTTTCTCCTGGCCGAGGTGTCTGGCGAGCCACTCGTCACGGATATTATGCTTGAAAGCCGCGAGGGCTTCAGCGTCCGGACAGTCGACTATTTGGTTCTTTTTAGTTAGGAACCGAGTCCAGAATTTCCTGGCTGATTCTCCGGGCTGTTGAGTTATGTGGCTCAAGTCATCGGCATCCGGAGGTCGCACATATGTGCCCTGGAAGTTGTCAAGGAATGCGTCTTCCAGGTTTTCCCAGCTGCCAATGAAATTTGCAGGCAGGCTATTTAGCCAGTGCCGGGCAGGTCCTTTGAGCTTAAGGGGAAGATACTTGATGGCATGTATATCATCTCCGTGGGTCATGAGAATGTGGAGAAGGAAATCCTCGATCCATACCTCGGGGTATGTGGTGCCATCGTATGATTCGATGTTTATGGGTTTAAACCCTTCTGGGAATTTGTGATCCATCACTTCATCAGTGAAGCATAGGGGGTGTGCGGTGCCTCTGTGTCGGGCTATGTCACGATGCAGTCCGGCTGCATTTGACTGGATGTATTCGGCCCGGCCAGATTTGCTGTTGGTGTATCTGGTATGACGGTCATCGTCATGTGCTTCGACGCGCACCCATGATCCGTAGATCGATCTTGGTTGTCCTGCGGTGTTATCTAGTTTATCGCGCAGGTCCTGAGTATTGCCCCGGGCTGTAGTAAACCGGCGCGGGGGTACGGGCTGGTATTTTGGCTGATATGCAGTTTTGTCCTGACCTCGAGGCGGTCAGTCAGCTGTGGGGCGCTCGAGTCCGTATTCCTCGGCTGCCAGGACTTCTGTCCATCTGTTTGTGAGCAGGTCTTGATCAGCTTGGAGCTGCTGCTGCTGCTTCTTCAGGCTTCCCGCAGTGGCAATAAGCCGGTGCTTGAAACGCTCCTTCTCTGTGGGGTCTTCGGGTATGCCGAACTCGTCGTCGCCGAGGCCAATCTCATCTTCGGAGAGGGGGCATGTAGTTGTCCTCCTCCGGATACCCGTCCATCGCCTGTTCATCTGGGCTATCATGCCTGTCTTCCTATTCGACCTGCTCGAAGGCAGGCTGTTCGGGGTTGTATTCATCGTCGGCACCGTCCGGATTATGATCAACTCCGGCGCCGGTATTGCCTTGGCGGGGCTTGGAGCAGCGTTGGCGACGCCCATGCTTTGCTTTCTTCTTGGAGGGGTTATCCTCCATTGCCTCGTCGCCATTCGTTTCTTTCGGAGTGTCCACCATATATATATCGTATGAAGAGGTGGCTGCCCACCGCCCTGTGAGCGGTGGCTCCTATATGCCTCCTGCATCGTCGTCCATACCGTCGATGTCTTCTAAGTCAAAGTCGAGCACGTCGGTTAAATCATCGATCGTGGCGACAAAGTGGGAGGTGGGTGGGCAGCAAATTCCTTCGTCGCCTGCTTCCCACTCCAGCCGGACATAGTTCAGCCCAGAGTCTCCTGACAAAGAGAGAGACTTCAATGAGTTCAGCCTGTCGCCAAAGGGTGAGTGCTGAAAGATGTCCGCAGCGGTAAACTCCATTACCGGAGCCCAACCTGGCTCGGCTGGCTCGAAAGTGAGCGGGCCAGGACAAACAGCCGGATATGAGTCCGGGGGTCCGGGATTACAGGCCTCCACAACGGTGGGACCCGTGTTCGGCTCCAGCGCCGATAAGTGTACGGCCTGCGGAGCGGGGTCTAGCCCTCCGTCCATAGGCAATGCAACATGCCCTGGATTTAGATCCAAGGCTGCTTCGGGGATGATGTCCCGGGCACTGTCCGACAGCAGGTCTAGGCCGTGTTCGTTGTGGTTGTCCGGCACTCCTGGCGCAGGCTCGAATCCATTGAAGATCAAGTCTCCGCGGATATCCGCCACGTATATCAAGTTTCCGAACCTGATCTGGTGGGCAGGGGTGAAGATGTCGATCTGCTCCAACTGGCCAAGCGAATTGGCCCGCAGTGCGAAGCCGCCGAACACAAAGATCTGTCTGGGGAGAAAAGTCTCACCCTAGACCGTGTTGTTGGCGATTGAAGACGCCATTAAGCCTTGAAGCGACGACACCGATGAACTCTCAATGAAAGCACCAATGTTGGTGTCAAAACCGACGGATCTCGAGTAGGGGATCCCGATCTGTGCGTCTTAGGCTGATGGTAACAGGAAGCAAGGGACACAATGTTTACCCAGGTTCGGGCCCTCTCGATGGAGGTAAAACCCTACTTCCTGTTTGATTAATATTGAAGATATGTGGAATACAAGAGTAGATCTACCACGAGATTGTAGAGGCTAAACCCTAAGAGCTAGCCTATGATGGTATGATTGTAATTGTGATCGGTCTTCTAAGGACCATGCTCTCCGGTTTATATAGACACCGGAGAGCTAGGGTTTACATGGAGTCGGTTAGAAGGGAGGAAATATATATCCGGATCGCCAAGATTGTCTTCCACGCAAAGGAGAGTCCCATCCGGACACGAGCCGAAGTCTTGAGTCTTGTATCTTGACGCTTCTATAGTTCACATGATGAATACAGTCCGGCTGTCCGGATACCCCCTTATCCAGGACTCCCTCAGACACCCAAAGAGAAGGAACCATCAGAGGATCATAGCTCCAGTGAGATCCTTGAAGAACTTGCCAGGTATTGTCGAACCTGCCCTCCAACGCAACCATGTAGCGACGGACGTGCTCGTCCTCCTCGCTGACACGGTGACGTACCACCTCCGCAGTGTCCGGAAGCCTCGGCACTGTTACTGGCCCACGCGACCGCTACCAAACAAGGATCGGGTCAACGACGGGCTGGCTCATCACCAACCTACGCCCCTCGGAAGGTAGCACCTCCCAATACCAGCCCGGCGGAGCCCAGTCCCGGACATGGCCCCTCTAATCTAGCCGGCCTCCTCCGCCGAGTCGACGACGAGGATGCAGGATAGGCATCGTCGATGCCGATGCGAAAATAATTGCTTGAACTAAAAAAATAAACTATTTCTATTAATTTTCTTGCTAAAAATAAACTACTTCTATAGTAAAATAAAGTAGTTTTACTAAATCAACTAGTTCAACTACTTAGCACTTATTATAAATAAAATTAAGTAGTACTTACTAAAAATAAACTACATACTTCTATATATAGTAAAATAAACTAGTTTTATTTAATCAACTAGTTCAACTACTAAGCACTTACTATAAATAAAATAAAGTAGTACTTACTAAAAATAAACTAGTTTAACTAGTTCTATTATTTTTCTAACTAATTATATTAAACACTTTCTCTTCTTATTTTCCTTTTTCCTCTCCTGTTTTTTCTTCTAAATATGAACATATACATAAATGAATTTGATCATACACAATTTTCCTATACATACACAATATGAACATATACATAAATTGACAAAGAAAATTCTATGAACAAAAAAAATCATTAAAATTCTATGAACAAAATTACAACAGAAAAAATCATAAAAATTATATGAACAGAAAAAAACATAAAAATTTGACATATTCTTTGCATATATATGAACATACAAACATTTGCATATTCAACAATAATATCACCAAAAAAATCTATGAACGGAAAAAAATTCTAACACAATATGAAAAATTACAACAACTCAATTAACTACACATCTAAACTACACATCTAAATTAACTACACATCTAAATTAGGAAAATTCATATATATGAGCTCACTGCGCAAGGGGGCGGCGACGAGGAGGCAGAGCACGGGGATGGCGACGGTGAGGGGCGCGGCAACGACGACAGTGAGGGGCGCGGCGACGGGCGGCGATGAAGCAGGGCATGGGGATGGTGAGGGGCGTGGCAACGGGCTACGAGGAGGCAGGGCCGGTGGCGTTGGGGCAGGGGGCGCAGGGCGGCGACGTCGTCTGGGCGGGGCCGGCAGCGTCGGGGCAGGTGGGC
The DNA here is from genome assembly GCF_018294505.1 of Triticum aestivum. Classification (NCBI taxonomy): domain Eukaryota; kingdom Viridiplantae; phylum Streptophyta; class Magnoliopsida; order Poales; family Poaceae; genus Triticum; species Triticum aestivum. Next base: position 117,152 of record NC_057801.1, read on the forward strand.
GCGAGGCGACGACTACGGCGGCGAGGCGCAGAGGGGCAGCCTGGCGGCGTCGTCGGGGTGGTGAAGACGAACTGAATGAAAATTTTCACGAGTGCTAGTTATATAGACGAAGCATTGGTCCCGATTCGTGACAGCAACTGGGATGAATGCCTCCTTTAGTGCCGGTTGGTGCCACCAACTGGGACCAAAGGCCTCTTTTCAGCAGCCGAAAGGGCGGGAAGCAGAGGCCTTTCGTACCAGTTGGTGGCACCAACCGGGACTAAAGGAGGGCATTGGTCTCGGTTGGTGCTACGAACCGGTACCAATGCTCCCCTTTCGTCTCGGTTGGTGCCACCAACCGGGACCAAAGGCCTTGGACAGCTGAGAGAGTTTATAAGGTGGGAGTTTAGTCCCACCTCGCTAGCTGAGAGAGAGCCGCACCTGTTTATAAGGTGCGGTGTGCCTGAGCTGTCGAGCTCCTCTCTAAAGCAGGCTTACGGGCCTAACCTCTCTCTACATGCATGTGGGCCTACTGGGCCTTCTGCGGGCCTGAATCCTGGCCCATGGATGGGTTTCTAGTCGTATTCAGGTCGTGGTGGCCCAGTAGGTAGCATAATTTTTATTTTTTTCATGTTTTTTGTTTTCTTTTTTGCTTTTTTTTGTTTCTACTTACAAAAAAAAGTTATTTATTTTATTTTATTTTGTTTCTAATTACTTATGTATTTTACTTGATGATAATTCTTTTTGCTATTAAAGTTTCTAACAAAAAAAGTTCTTTATGAAAATTCTTTTTTGCTTTTAATGATTTTGAACAGAAAATACTTTGATAATTCTAGTTGCATCAATTTTATATAATTTTAGTTTCAATAATACTAGAGGTTGCTTATAATGTTTTGAACAGAAAATACTTTGATAATTTTAGTTTCATAAATTTTATTTATGTTATTAAAGTTTATTTTATTTTATTTTGTTTTGTTTTTACTTATATATTTTATTAAAGTTTATATTATTTTGTTTCTAATTATTTATGTATTTTATTTTATGATAATTCTTTTTGCTATTAAAGTTTGTAACAAAAAAGTTCTTTATGAAAATTCTTTTTGCTTTTAATGATTTTGAATAGAAAATGAACTCTAAAAAGGTTGAAAGTTGGCATGGTATCATCATTTCATCCACATAGCATGTGCAAGAAAGTTGAGAGGGTAACGGCAAAAACTGGATGCACTTCGTGTACAAAACTGACAATCTCTTTCGAAGTATCAGGATTTCATACGGAAACTTGTCTGTTACAACAGGCATTTCAAATGAGCTATGAAAAGGTTAAAAGTTGGCATGGTATCATCATAATAGTTGTGGAGAAAGTCTTCACTTTTTCTTCGCTTGTGTCGTTTCCTTATTGCGCCATAACCATGGATAATCTTCATCATTTATCATGATGCTTGGGTCAGCCTTGACTTTGAAGGGAGGAATTTCATGAAACTTTTCATAATCTTCGAACATGTCTGTCTTGCCCTCCACTCGCATGATGTCCCTTTTTCCTGAAAGAACTATGTGGCGCTTTGGCTCATCGTATGATGTATTCGCTTCCTTATCTTTTCTTTTTCTCGGTTTGGTAGACATGTCCTTCACATAGATAACATGTGCCACATCATTGGCTAGGACGAACGGCTTGTCAGTGTACCCAAGATTGTTCAGATCCACTGTTGTCATTCCGTACTATGGGTCTACATGCACCCTGCCTCCTGACAGATTGACCCATTTCCACTTAAACAAAGGGACCTTAAAATCATGTCCGTAGTCAAGTTCTCATATGTCCACTATGTAACCCTAATATGTGTTCTTTCCCATCTCGGTTGCTGCATCAAAGCGGACACCGCTATTTTGGTTGTTGCTCTTTTGATCTTGAGCGATCATGTAAAATGTATTCCCATTTATCTCGTATCCTTTGTAACTCAATACAGTCGAAGATGGTCCCCTAGACAACGAGTACAACTCATCACCAATAGTGTTGTCACCTCTGAGACGTGTTTCCAACCAACTGCTGAAAGTCATGATGTGTTCACATGTAATCCAATCGTCGCACTCCTCTAGGTGTTTGGAGCGCAGACTATTCTTGTGTTCATCGACATACGGGGTCACCAAGGTAGAGTTCTGTAGAACTGTGTAGTGTGCTTGAGACCAAGAATATCCGTCCCTGCATATTATTGAGTCCCCTCCAAGCGTGCCTTTTCCAGTCAGTCTCCCCTCATACCGCGATTTAGGGAGACCTATCTTCTTAAGGCCAGGAATGAAGCCAACACAAAACCCAATGACATCCTCTGTTTGATGGCCCATGGAGATGCTTTCTTCTGGCCTAGCACGGTTATGGACATATTTCTTTAGGACTCCCATGAACCTCTCAAAGGGGTACATATTGTGTAGAAATACGGGGCCCAGAATGAAAATCTCATCAACTAGATGAACTAGGACGCGCGTCATGATATTGAAGAAGGATGGTGGAAACACCATCTCGAAACTGACAAGACATTGCACCACATCACTCCTTAGCCTTGGTATGATTTCTGGATCGATCCCCTTGTGAGAGATTGCATTGAGGAATGCACATAGCTTCACAATGGCTAATCGGACGTTTTCCAATAGAAGCCCCCTCAATGCAACCGGAAGCAGTTGCGTCATAATCACGTGGCAGTCTTGAGACTTTACGTTCTGGAACTTTTTCTCTGGCATATTTATTATTCCCTTTATATTCGACGAGAAGCCAGTCGGGACCTTCATACTAAGCAGGCATTCAAAGAAGATTTCCTTCTCTTCTTTGGTAAGAGCATAGCTGGCAGGACCTTCATGCTGCTTTGGAGGCATGTCGTCTTTTTCGTGCAAACGTTGCAGGTCCTCCCGTGCCTCAGCTGTATCTTTTCTCTTCCCATACACGCCTAAGAAGCCTAGCAGGTTCATGCAAAGGTTCTTCGTCACGTGCATCACGTCGATTGAAGAGCAGACCTCTAGGTCTTTCCAGTAGGGTAGGTCCCAAAATATAGATTTCTTCTTCCACATGGGTGCGTGTCCTGCAGCGTCACTCAGAACAGCTAGTCCGCCGGGACCCTTTCCAAAGATTACGTGTAAATCATTGACCATAGCAAGTACGTGATCACCGGTACGCATGGCAGGCTTCTTTCGGTGATCTGCCTCGCCTTTGAAATGCTTGCATTTCTTTCGACAATGATGGTTGGTCGGAAGAAATCGACGATGGCCCAGGTACACATTCTTCCTGCATTGTCCAGGTATATACTTTCGGTGTCAGCTAAACAGTGTGTGCATGCGTGGTATCCCTTGTTTGTCTGTCCTCAAAGGTTACTGAGAGTGGGCCAATCGTTGATGGTTACAAACAGCAACGCGTGCAGGTTAAATTTCTCCTGTCTATGCTCATCCCACATACGTACACCATTTCCATTCCACAGTTGTAAAAGTTCTTCAACTAATGTCCTTAGGTACACATCAATGTTGTTGCCGGGTTGCTTAGGGCCTTGGATGAGAACTGACATCATAATGAACTTCCGCTTCATGCACATCCAAGGAGGAAGGTTATACATACATAGAGTCATGGGCCGGGTGCTATGATTGCTGCTCTGCTCCCCGAAAGGATTAATGCCATCCGCGCTTAAACCAAACCATATGTTCCTTGGGTCACGTGCAAACTCAGCCCAGTACTCTCTCTCGATTTTTCTCCACTGCGACCCGTTAGCGGGTGCTCTCAACTTCCCGTCTTTCTTACGGTCCTCACTGTGCCATCGCATCAACTTGGCATGCTCTTTGTTTCTGAACAGTCGTTTCAACCGTGGTATTATAGGAGCATACCACATCACCTTCGCAGGAACCCTCTTCCCGCGGGGCTCGCCGTCAACATCACCAGGGTCATCTCGTCTGATCTTATACCGCAATGCACCGCATACTGGGGATGCGTTCAAATCCTCGTACGCACTGCGGTAGAGGATGCAGTCATTAGGGCATGCATGTATCTTCTGCACCTCCAATCCTAGAGGGCATACGACCTTCTTTGCTACGTACGTACTATCGGGCAATTCGTTATCCTTTGGAAGCTTCTTCTTCAATATTTTCAGTAGCTTCTCAAATCCTTTGTCAGGCACAGCATTCTATGCCTTCCACTGCAGCAATTCTAGTATGGTACCCAGCTTTGTGTTGCCATCTTCGCAATTGGGGTACAACCCTTTTTTGTGATCCTCTAACATGCGATCGAACTTCAGCTTCTCCTTTTGACTTTTGCATTGCGTCCTTGCATCGACAATGACCCGGCGGAGATCATCATCATCAGGCACATCGTCTGGTTCTTCTTGATCTTCAGCAGCTTCCCCCGTTGTAGCATCATCGGGCACATCGTCTGGTTCCTCTTGATCTTCAGCAGCTCGCCCCATTACAGCATCACCATATTTTTTTCAGGGGTCAAAGACAGTAGGAAAGGATCCTACTGACACATATATTATATCACTTTTGTCAAAGTGTTAGTTTACATGATTACAAGGTGGGTCAATACAAGTATGGGGGTGTGTTAGCACCCCAAGAGTGGAGATTAAGGTGTAGGGGGTTACAAGTTTGTTACAAGGAAGGCAGAGATGAACTCTACAAGGGGGGGCTTGACTCTATGGCATAATAAATCTAGGTCATTTTGTAGTCTAGCCCTCCAAGAGTTAAATGTGGGGGGGTGCCTCTAAAGATAATGCCATTGCATTCTTTCCAGATGCTCCAAGCTGATAACATGAAGATTTCCATGAACAATAGTGATGGCCAACGAAGTCTTCCTCCTCGGATAAGCTGCAATCTGTTTCCATTGTCTGGCCAAGAAATACCAAGTGTATTCCAGCATCTTTGGATAAAAGGGCACTTGAAGAACATGTGCTCAACGGTCTCTTCCACGTTGCAACTACAAATAGCACAGTTGACATTGTTTCCAACGTTGTAGTGCCTCCTTTTCAACATGTTTCTCGTGTTAACTCTATCTGCTAGGAGCAGCCAGGCAAATACTTTGATCTTGGTTGTGCATTTAGAGTCCCAAATCCAAGCAAAGGCAGGATCGGTGGAAACATTCCTGAAGAAGAATTTGTAGTATCTGACCGATGTGTATTTGGCTCCCCGGGAATAGGTCCACTGGTCAGGTTTGTCACCGTCCAGGGTTGTGTCTGCGGTTCGGGCTTGTAGTTGTTGAAGTTCCTGTCGAGCCAGTGTTATCAGAGGAAGGTGAAAGCCAGTGTGGATATTGGTTATCGCCAAAAAGTCAGCAACAGAAGCATCCTCAAGTTTGGTGAATGAGAAAGCCCGGGGGAAAGCTTCATCGTTCAGCTGGTCACTCCAGAGATCTTTCCAGAACAACGCGGTTTCGCCTGTGCCAATTTGTACCGTAGTGATCCCTCAATAAATTTCACTCAAGTTCATGACATCTTTCCAGCAGAAAGAGCCGCAAGCATCCATGGTGTGGGGCACCTTGTTGTTGTAGTATGTATTCCAGATCAGATGGACCCAAGGAATGTCATGCTTGTTGTAGAAGTTGTGCAGAAACTTGACAGGAGAGCTGTGTTTTGGATTTTGATATCGAGAATCCCTAGGCCTCCGCGATTCTTGGGGCGGCAGACCTGGTCCCATGCAGCTAGGGAGGTTGCTTTTTCCCCTGGTCAGTTTTCTTGCGCCACAAGCAATGCCTTTGGATTTTGTCAAGGTGTTCAATAAATTTGGGGGGGAACCTCAGAGTACACATTGGGTAGATCAGCATGGACATTATGAGTGAGTTTAGGAGAGTCAGTTTAGAACCATGATCCAGCATACATAGGGAGGAGGATAGCCTTCGTTCAGTTTTTCCCACTAGTGGCATCAGATCCACCAAGGTCGGCTTGGTGGTGCCCATTGGTAAGCCAAGGTAGGTGAAGGGCATTTTACCCATAGTGCATCCCCAAAATTGAGCTAGTTGAGAAACCATGTCCTCCTGTACATTCAGTGGTATGAGCAACAATTTTTGGAAGTCTATCTTCAGACTGATGGAATCAGCATAGTCTAGTAGCAGTTGCTTCATTATTTTGACTTGGTCTGGACATGCAGGCATCAGCAAGATGGTGTCGTTGGCATATTGGACCACAGGATAATCAGTTCGTTGATTGCAAGGGATCGGGAGGTGGATCTTGTGCTGTCTGTATGCATCATTAATTGCAACTTGTAGGAGGTCGGTACCAAGGACGAAAATTAGAGGAGAAAGTGGGTCTCCCTGACGAACGCCACGTCTGCAATGAAATTGTCGGCCCGGGTCACCATTTAGAAACACGGAAGAAGTACCTGACTCGAAAATCTTCTTGATCCAGTTGAGCCATCTATCATTGAATCCCATTTGCTTCATGATAGCAAGCATGGCAGGGTGTTCTATGGTGTCGAACACTTTTGCGAAATCAAGCTTGAGCAAAATGATTGGAGCTCCGGATTGCTTGCATTGATATATGTACTCGAAAGCCCAAGCAAGACAATCCTGGATGGTGCGTGTGCGAAGAAAGCCGTATTGATTTCTGTGCACGATTTTTAGCACAATTTTCTGCAGTCTATTGGCCAAGATCTTTGTTATGACCTTCAGACAACAATTAAGTAGCGTGATCGGTCTGAAGTCATTAGCAGTCTCGGGGGAGTTGATCTTAGGGATGAGGGTGATGAAACCAGAGTTAATGCTGGTGAGGTCTAGGTTGCCAGAATAGAATTCCTCACAAAGTTTGTAGAAGTCATTTTTTATGATATGCCAGCAAGATTTCAAGAACTGCCCATTGAAGCTGTCAGGTCCTGGAGCTCTCTCATTGGGCATGGTTCTGACAACTTCATCGATTTCTTGGTGTGTAAACGGTGTGGATAAAACCTCGAGTCCGTCAATTCTCTTGATGATGTTAGGAAGATCAAATTTCATTTCCTGTGGGGACGATTCACCCAATCGTTGCTTGTAAGTGTTAAACAAAATCGCCTCTTTGGACGTGTGGTCACTGACTGTTTCTCCATCAGGTGTTTTCAGTGGGCTATGGAGTTCTTCCTGTATCGTTATGTGGCAAGTGCATGAAATAACTTTGTGTTTTCAGTGCCAAACTTGATGTACCTGATCGTGCACCGCTTCTTCCAGTACAGGTTCTAAAAATGTAATAGCTTCAGAAGGTGGGTTTTAATAATGTGTCTAAAATTAGCTTCAGGTAAGGATAGTGGTCGCTGATCTTCAAGTCCATCTAGTTCAAGGAGGGCCTGGTTGCAATTCTGGATGAGAATAGAAAGCTTGGATATGTTTTTGCTCCAGGATTTCAAATCATATCGAAGGTTCTTCATTTTTTTGCAGATGGTGGCCGCAACATTTTTGGCATGGCATGGTTTGTTCCAAGATGTTGCCACGACTTCTAGGAAGTTTGAGTGGTTAGTCTAGTAGTTCTCCAATCTAAAAATCTTTCTTTTGGGGATAGTTGTTTCAATATGCTCTACACATGGTGTGTGATCTGATATTGGTTTCCCTAGGGTGGAAACTAATGTGTTGGGGAAAGATTGAGTCCAGTGGCAGGATGAGAAAAACCAAGCTAGTTGCTCGAGTAGCGGATCGTCCTGCATGTTACTCCAGGTGTATGATCGTCCTTTGGGAGGTATTTCAATTAGAGCTTGCGTCTGGATAATGTCGTTGAACATTAAAATGTCATTTGGGTCACCACCCGCCTTATTTCTATTTGCAGATGAGCGTATGAAGTTATAATCACCCACTAGCAACCAATCATCAGAGTCAGGTATATCCAGATCATACAGCCAATCAGTGAAAAGAACCCGATCATTGCCTTGGCAAGGCCCATAAATAGTATATAAAGAACAAACATTGTCAGAAGCTTTGGAAGTCAGAGAAACCCCAAGAGCATGATTTTTAGAATAACAGGCTGAACCATTAAAAACGGAGTCGTTCCAAATAGTAATAATTCCCCCAGAAGCCCCCCGGGAAGGAACATAAGCAAATTGCATGCGCTTGGTCAAAAGGTTTTAAGGAAAGCCAAATCAAAATGCATGCGCTTGGTCTCTTGCAGACATATTACATCACAACCACAGGTCTCGATAGCATTTCTAATAGCTAGTAACTTGTCGTCCGAATTTATTCCTCGAATGTTCCAGACCAGAACATTCCACTGCTGCTTGGGGGGCATGAAGCTGCGGCTTAAGAGGAGGACGAGGTCGAGCTCTCCTGATCAGCCATAAGGATATCTTCGGAGAGTTCAGCCACAGGAACACCACATCTGACTGTGCCGATCATCTAAAGCACAGGAACTGGTGTCGGTGGAGGCGCAGAGGCTGGCGCAGCAGAGGTGGTGGAGCTGTGGTTGGGGGCTTCGGGCACTTGTCTAGCTTTGACCTTGCTTCTAGTGGATCTGCCATCTGCCATTGACGGGGCTTTGAAACCATCATACTTATTGGAGCGGGTACTGCGACGCAGAGTGGATTCATCAATAGCAACAGTTTTATTCTTTCTATCTTTGTGCATCTGGTCAGCAAGTAGAGACGTGGAGTCTGAAGAAGTGCTATCAGAAAGGGCCTGCATAGATGACCCAGATTCCTCAGAGCTAGTCACCTCAATATTAGCCGGTTCGAGCATCACCATATTTAGGGGGCACATAGTTGTCATCGTCCTCTTCTTCTTCGTCGTCTTCCATCATAACCCCTATTTCTCTATGCCTCGTCCAAACATTATAGTGTGGCATGAAACCCTTGTAAAGCAGGTGGGTGTGAAGGATTTTCCGGTCAGAGTAAGACTTTGTATTCCCACATTTAGGGCATGGACAACACATAAAACCATTCTGCTTGTTTGCCTCGGCCACTTCAACAAAATTATGCACGCCCTTAATGTACTCGGAGGTGTGTCTGTCACCATACATCCATTGCCGGTTCATCTGCGTGCATTATATATAATTATGTGTGTCAAAAGTAAGAAAACCAGACAAGTATCTATCTAAAGTAAGAAAATCAGACAAGTATCTATCTAAAGTAAGAAAATCAGAAAGAAGATAAGAACAAGAGGCTCACCACGGTGGTGTCGGCGACGAGATCAGCGCGGGCAATCAACGGCGGTGAAAACAGGGACGGGGCGTGACGGACCGCTAAATCTAGACAAATCTCGGAAAAAATGAAGCTCAGAGGTCGAGCTTCGAGAGGAGAAAGCTTAACTGGTGTGGCTCGGGCATTTCATCGAACACCTGTGCATAGGAGGTGAGCTAGAGCACCCAAATGCCCTCCCCTCGCCGGCCAGAAAAAACAGAGCACTGTGGAGTGCTCTGCCGCGGCGATGGGTATATATAGGCAACTTATTTGTCCCGGTTCATGGAGGGAACCAGGACTAAATTCCCCCTTCTATACCGGTTCAAGGCACGAACCGGTACCAATGGCTGTGGGCCAGGAGCGCGGCCCATTGGTCCCGGTTCGTGCCTAGAAACAGGACAAATGGATCCAGACGAACCGGGACCAATGCCCACGAGGCCCTAGCCGGCCCCCTGGGCTCATGAACCGGGACTAATTCCGCCCATGGGTCCCGGTTCATGAAGAACCAGGACTAATGGGCTGGCCAGGCCCGAACCAAAGCCATGTTTTCAACTAGTGCACCAACATAAGGCTGCTGCCCCCACGAGTAGCTGTGTAAAAAATTGTTTATCAATACCCCGCAACCAATTGCCGAGCATGTTACATGTGTCGGGAAACGTAGCATGCAATTTCAAAAAAAATCCTACGCTCATGCAAGATCTATCTAGGAGATGCATAGCAACGAGAGGGGGAGAGTGTGTCCACGTACCCTCGTAGACCGAAAGCGGAAGCGTTTGCTTAATGCGGTTGATGTAGTCGAACGTTGATACTTCTCCAACGTATCTATAATTTTTGATTGTTCCATGCTATTATATTATCTGTTTTGCATGTTTAATGGGATTTATTATACACTTTTATATTATTTTTGGGACTAACCTATTAACCATAGAAAAAAGATCATTTTCTTCTTTAGGAATTCTACCAAGGGCTATAGTCATAGTGATCCTCCTATTCAATTACTTTGACCATTTCCGAGTACCTCATATCACTTTCCAAGGCATATGATAGTTTTATAATCTGTGGGCGATTTCTTTCTCGTTCAATGCACTTTTTCAATGGTCTCGAAGAGAGAAATTTCCCATTTTTTATCTATGGAGTCACAACCGAGGTCATGGTAAATCCATGAATTTGATTCAATTTGTTTTTCTTGTAATTGCTATTTTTTGCCTATTTCAGTGTTCCGTAGAAAAGGAGTATCAAATGGAGTCCAAACGGAATGAAACCTTCGGAGAGTTATTTTTGGAACAAACGCAATCCAGGAGACTTGAGTGGACGTCAAGAAAGAAACGAGGAGGCCACGAGGCAGGAGGGCGCGCCCAGGGGGGTAGGTGCATCCCCACCCTCGTGGGCCCCTTGTGGCTCCCATGACCGACTTCTTTCGCCTATATATACTCATATACCCCAAAAACATCTGAGAGCACCACGAAACCCTATTTCCACTGCCACAACCTTCTGTACCCGTGAGATCCCATCTTGGGGCCTTTTCTGGCGCTCCGCCGTAGGGGGAATCGATCATGGAGGGCTTCTACATCAACACCATAGCCTCTTCAATGAAGTGTGAGTAGTTTACCATAGACCTTCGGGTCCATAGTTATTAGCTAGATGGCTTCTTCTCTCTCTTTGGATCTCAATACAAAGTTCTCCTCGATCTTCTTGAAGATCTATTCGATGTAATTCTTTTTGCGGTGTCTTTGTCGAGATCCGATGAATTGTGGTTTTATGATAAAGATTATCTATGAACAATGTTTGAATCTCCTCTGAATTCTTTTATGTATGATTGGTTATCTTTGCAAGTCTCTTCGAATTATCAGTTTGGTTTGGCCTACTAGATTGATCTTTCTTGCAATGGAAGAAGTGATTAGCTTTGGGTTCAATCTTGCGGTGTCCTTTCCTAGTGACAGCAGGGGCAGCAAGGCATGTATTGTATTGTTGCCATTGAGAATAAAAGGATGGGGTTTATATCATATTTCTTGAGTTTATCCCTCTACATCATGTCACCTTGCCTAATGTGTTACTCTGTTCTTATGAACTTAATACTCTAGATGCATGCTGGATAGCGGTCGATGTGTGGAGTAATAGTAGTAGATGCAGAATCGTTTCGATCTACTTGTCGCGGACGTGATGCCTATATACATGATCATGCCTAGATATTCTCGTAACTATGCACTTTTCTATCAATTGCTCCACAGTAATTTGTTCACCCACCGTAATACTTATGCTATCTTGAGAGAAGCCACTAGTGAAACCTATGGCCCCGGGTCTATTTTCCATCATATAAGTTTCCGATCTATTTTATTTTGCAATATTTACTTTCCAATCTATATCATAAAAATACCAAAAAAATTTATCTTATTATCTCTATCATATCTCACTTTTGCAAGTGGCCATGAAGGGATTGACCCCCTTTATCGCGTTGCTTGCAAGGTTCTTATTTGTTTGTGCAGGTACGAGGGATTTGCGTGTAGCCTCCTACTGGATTGATACCATGGTTCTCAAAAACTGAGGGAAATACTTACGCTACTTTGCTGCATCACCCTTTCCTCTTCAAGGGAAAACCAACGCATGCTCAAGAGGTAGCAAGAAGGATTTCTGGCGCCGTTGCCGGGGAGTCTACGCACAAGTCAAGACATACCAAGTACCCATTGATGTCTACTACACAACCTTCTTCTTGTAGACATTGTTGGGCCTCAAGGTGCAGGGGTTTGTAGGACAGTAGCAAATTTCCCTCAAGTGGATGACCTAAGGTTTATCAATCCGTGGGAGGTGTAGGATGAAGATGGTCTCTATCAAACAACCCTGCAACGAAATAGCAAAGAGTCTCTTGTGTCCCCAACACACCCAATACAATGGCAAATTGTATAGGTGCACTAGTTCGGCGAAGAGAGGGTGATACAAGTGCAATATGGATGGTAGATATAGGTTTTTGTAATCTGAAAATATAAAAACAGCAAGGTAGCAAGTGATAAAAGTGAGCGTAAACGGTATTGCAATGATAGGAAACAAGGCATAGGGTTCATACTTTCACTAGTGCAAGTTCTCTCAACAATAATAACATACTTGGATCATATAACTATCCCTCAACATGCAACAAAGAGTCACTCCAAAGTCACTAATAGTGGAGAACAAATGAAGAGATTATGGTAGGGTACGAAACCACCTCAAAGTTATCCTTTCTGTTCTATCTATTCAAGAGTCTGTAATAAATTAACATGAAGCTATTCTTTCCGTTCAATCTATCATAGAGTTCATACTAGAATAACACCTTAAGACACAAATCAACCAAAACCCTAATGTCACCTAGATACTCCATTATCACCTCAAGTATCCGTGGGCATTATTATACGATATGCATCACACAATCTCAGATTCATCTATTCAACCAACACAAAGTACTTCAAAGAGTGCCCCAAAGTTTCTACCGGAGAGTCAAGACGAAAACATGTGCCAACCCCTATGCATAGGTTCATGGGCGGAACCCGCAAGTTGATCACCAAAACATACATCAAGTGGATCACGTGATATCCCATTGTCACCATAGATACGCAAGGCAAGACATACATCAAGTGTTCTCAAACCATTAAAGACTCAATCCAATAAGATAACTTCAAGAGGAAAGCTCAATTCATCACAAGAGAGTAGAGGGGGAGAAACATCATAAGATCCAACTATAGTAGCAAAGCTCGTGATACATCAAGATCGTGCCATAGAGAGAACACAAGAGAGAGAGAGAGAGAGAGAGAGAGAGAGAGAGAGAGAGATCAAACACATAGCTACTAGTACATACCCTCAGCCCCGAGGGTTTACTACTCCCTCCTCGTCATGGAGAGTGCCGGGATGATGAAGATGGCCAATGGTGAGGGACCCCCCTCTGGAAGGGTGCCGGAACGGGCTCCCGAGAGGTTTTTGGTGGCTATAGAGGCTTGCGGCGGCGGAACTGCCGATCTATTGTTTGTTTCGATGTTTTTAGGGTATATGGGAATATATAGGCGAAAGAAGTCGGTCGGGGGAGTCTCGAGGGGCCTACGAGACGGGGGACGCCCAGTAGGGGGGCGCCCCCCACCCTCGTGGCCACCTCGAAGCTTACTTGACTTCAACTCCAAGTCTCCTGGATCACTTCTGTTCCAAAAATAATGCTCCCGAAGGTTTCATTCCGTTTGGACTCTGTTTGATATTCCTTTTCTTCGAAACACTGAAATAGGCAAGAAAACAGCAATATGAGCTGGGCCTCCGGTTAATAGGTTAGTCCCAAAAATAATATAAAAGTGTATAATAAAGCCCATAAACATTCAAAACAGATAAGATAATAGCATGAATTCTTCATAAATTATAGATACGTTGGAGACGTATCACCCATCACAAACTCTTATCCCTCGCATTACATTATTTGCCATTCGTCTCTCGTTTTCCTCTCCCCCACTTCTAAAACGATTTTCGAAAACCTTTGCCTTTTCTTTGCCTTCTTCCCATATATCTTTTTGTTTGTGTTTCCACGTGCCTTCTATTTGCTTGCATCTTTGCTTGCTAAAAATCTATTGATATGGATCCACTTAAAGTGTTCCGCTTGGATCATCTTTGATCCTTATGCGCTCGTGCTGAAACCCCAACTAGCCTAGTTGATGGGAAATCTTTAGATGAGCATGCTCATTTTGTGCATCACCGTTTGTCTGAAAAGGGGAAGCTCTTATGGTATCAAATAAATAGTTTGCTATGTTATGCTTGGAATCTTTGTGAAATTTATGACTTTACTTATTGCTGTAAGAACCCTAAAAAACACCTTCCCTACCTATGTGAGTTTAATGATAATGAAATCTTCTCTTCTTATGCAAAGGGTGTTTATAGTTACTATGATATCGAACAAATTGAAGAATTTGTCATTTTTAAGGGTGCTCATGAAGTTGCTTCTTTGATTGAAAAGTATGATAGTACTTTCCACAAATCTGAAAATTCCGACATACTTAATTATTGCTATGAAAACTATTCTCATAATGTCTATGTCAAAGAATTTATTGAGGAATGACCGTTGCTTTGGAAGAAAATAATGATATGCACGAATCTATAGATAATTATGATTCCGATGATTTGCCTGAAATATCCCTTGATGAGCATGATGCTTGCTATTCTTGTGGCAATGATGCCAATATTTTTGAAGACAAATTTGATATAGTTCCTTATGTTAAACATGAGATCATTGCTATTGCGCCCATACTTGATAGTTCCTTGAATCGAAAGCATGATTGCAATGATGTTACTATAAATTCTCTTGATGTCACTTGTGCTAATAATATGCAAAACCCTAAGCTTGGGGATGGTAGTTTTGCCATGACTACTATTTGTTACAATGATCATGATTGGGGTGATTCTTTTTATGATCTTGAAATTTTATTTAAGCCCCATGATGAATATGAGATTGATAATAGTGTTTGCAATATTGAAAGTGGGTTTGGAAGAGTGTCAAATTTAGATCCCACATATTTGGATTTTGATCAATCTTATGAATTTTTTGATAAAAGTGGGCTTGGAGAGGTCATGACTTTAGTTAATGTTAATCCCACTATTTTGGAAGAGTATCAACTTCGCATGCATGTGGATCGTGTTGAAAATAATTTGTGTGATAGCTATTTATTTGAATTTGCTTATGATACTACATGTAGTTATTATGAGAGAGGAAAATATGGTTGTAGAAATTTTCATGTTACTAAATTACCTCTCTTCATGTTGAGATTGCTATCATCTCTTTGTTCTTCCTTGCATATGCTAGTTTTTGCTTGCCTTGATAATTTGTTTGCTTACAAGATGCCTATTCATAGGAAGTATGTTAGACTTAGATGTGTTTTTTACATGCTACATAATGCTCTCTTCATGTTTCAATTGCTATCTTTCATATGAGCATCATCGAAATTATCAATGCCTAGCTAGGGGCGTTAAACGATAGCGCTTGTTGGGAGGCAACCCAATTTTATTTTTGTTCTTTGATTTTGTTACTGTTTAGCAATAAATAATTCATCTAGCCTCTGGTTAGATGTGGTTTTATGTTTTAATTAGTGTTTGTGCCAAGTAAAAGCTATAGGATCATCTTGGGTGATAGTTAATTTGATCTTGCTGAAAAACAAAAAATTTTGCACGCACGAGAATAATTTTCATAAATCACAGAAACGTGATGTTCAGTTTATTATTTTTCAGAAGATTAATAGATAAATTTTATAGGACTTCCTATTTTGGTAGAATTTTGGGGGTTCCAGAAGTATTCGAAAGTTACATATTGCTACAGACTGTTCTCTTTTTGACAGATTCTGTTTTTCATGTGTTGTTTGCTTATTTTGATGATTCTATGGCTAGTATCGAGGGGTATGAACCATAGATAAGTTTGAATACAGTAGTTTTAACACCAATATAAATAAAGAATGAGTTCATTACATTACCTTAAAGTGGTGGTTTTTTTATTTCGCTAACGGAGCTCATGAGATTTTCTGTTGAGTTTTGTGTTGTGAAGTTTTCAAGTTTTGGGGTAAAGATTTGATGGATTTGGCATAAGGAGTGGCAAGAGCCTAAGCTTGGGGATTCCCAAGGCACCCCAAGGTAAAATTCAAGGACAACTGAAAGCCTAAGCTTGGGCATGCCCTGGAAGGCATCCCCTCTTTCGTCTTCGTCCATTGGTAACTTTACTTGATGTTATATTTTTATTCACCACATGATATGTGTTTTGCTTGGAGCATCTTGTATGATTTGAGTCTTTCCTTTTTAGTTTACCACAATCATCCTTTCTGTACACACCTTTTGGGAGAGACACACATGAATCGGAATTTATTAGAATACTATATGTGCTTCACTTATATCTTTTGAGCTAGATAATTTTGCTCTAGTACTTCACTTATACCTTTTTAGAGCACGGCGGTGGTTTTATTTTATAAAAATTATTGATCTCTCATGCTTCACTTATATTATTTTGAGAGTCGTTTAGAACAGAATGGTAATTGCTTTGGTTAAAATTTTAGTCCTAAAATGATGAGCATCCAAGATAGGTATAATAAAAACTATCATATAAAGTGCATTGACTACTATGAGAAGTTTGATACTTGATGATTGTTTTGAGATATGAGGATGGTAATATTAGGGACATGCTAGTTGAGTAGTTGTGAATTCGAGGAATACTTGTGTTAAAAGTTTGTGATTCCCGTAGCATGCACGTATGGTGAACCGTTATGTGATGAAGTTGGAGCATGATTTATTTATTGATTGTCTTCCTTATGTGTGGAGGTCGGGATCCCGCGATGGTTAACTCCTACCAACCCTTCCCTTGGGAGCATGTGTGTAGTACTTTGTTGTGATAACTTGTAGATTTTTGCAATAAGTATATGAGTTCTTCATGACTAATGTTGAGTCCATGGATTATACGCACTCTCACCCTTCCACCATTGCTAGCCTCTCTTGTGCCACGCAACTTTCGCCGGTATCATACACCCACCATATACCTTCCTCAAAACAGCCACCATACCTACCTATTATGGCATTTCCATAGCCATTCCAAGATATATTGCCATGCAACTTTCCACCATTTTGTTCATTATGACACGCTCCATCATTGTCATATTGCTTTGCATGATCATGTAGTTGACATCGTATTTGTGGCAAAGCCACCATTCATAATTCTTTCATACATGTCACTCTTGATTCATTATCCCGGTACACCGCCGGAGGCATCCACATAGTGTCATATTTTGTTCTAAGATTCTTGAGTTGTAAGTAGATAAAAGTGTGATGATCTTCATTATTAGAGCATTGTCCCATGTGAGCAAAGGATGATGGAAGCAATGATTCCCTCACAAGTTGGGATGAGTCTCCGGACTTGATGAAAAAAATAAAAGAGGCTAAAGAAGCCCAAATAAAAAAAGGCCAAAGAAGCCCACTAAAAAAATGAGAGAAAAAGAGAGAAGGGACAATGTTACTATCCTTTTACCACACTTGTGCTTCAAAGTAGCACCGTGATCTTCATGATGGAGAGTCTCCTATGTTTTCACCTTCATATGCTAGTGGGAATTTTTCATTATAAAACTTGGCTTGTATATTCCAATGATGGGCTTCCTCAAATTGCCCTAGGTCTTCGTGAGCAAGCAAGTTGGATGCACACCCATTTAGTTTCTTTTGATGAGCTTTCATACATTTATAGCTCTAGTGCATCTGTTGCATGGCAATCCCTACTCACTCACATTGATATCTATTGATGGGCATCTCCATAGCCCGTTGATACGCCTAGTTGATGTGAGACTATCTTCTCCCTTTTTGTCTTCTCCACAACCACCATCCTATTACACCTATAGTGCTATGTCCATGGCTCATGCTCATGTATTGCGTGAAGATTGAAAAAGTTCGAAAATACTAAAGTATGAAACAATTGCTTGGCTAAAACCAGGGTTGTGCATGATTTAAATATTTTGTGTGATGAAGATAGAGCATAGCCAGTGTGTTGCCCCCGATTCAATCATACACTAATCATACACGCAAATGTGTACGATCAAGATCAGGGACTCACGGGAAGATATCACAACACAACTCTAGACACAAATAAAATAATACAAGCTTTATATTACAAGTCAGGGGCCTCGAGGGCTCGAATACATAGCTCGATACAAAAGAGTCAGCGGAAGCAATAATATCAGAGCACAAACATAAGTTAAACAAAGATGCCTTAAGAAGGCTAACATAAAAGCAACAACGATCAAAGAAGCAAGGCCTCCTGCCTGGGACCTCCTAACTACTCATGGTCGTCAGCAATCTTCACGTAGTAGCATCCATCGGTGGTGGCATCTGGCTCCAGGGATCCACCATCTGGTTGCAACAACCGGAAAGAATGAAGAAGGGGGGAAAGGGGGTAGCAAAGCAACTGTGAGTACTCATCCAAAGTACTCGCAAGCATCATATCTATACTAAGTATGCACTGGTATCAAATGGAATGCTTGTATTTGTGGACTAAACTGCAGAATGCCAGAATAGAGGGGAAGGCCTAGCCTAATGAAGACTAGCATCTTCAAGCAGCTCCAAGCATCTTGCAGCATGTAGAAGAGTAAAGAATAGCAATTTAATATTTAACAAGCATGTTGTAGGATCAACACCCAGAGATCCTTCCTAGACTCCCTGCGAGAAAGCAATCCCGGGGCCACATATCCATCACATATCTAGTATCCATTTCTAGTTATATAAGATCAGGATATAAGTCTGAACGTCCATTATCGTGGACACGGTATTCGAATATATATCTTCCCTGTAGGGGTGCACCACGTTACCCAACACGCTCGATCACTCTGGCCGGACACACCTTTCTGGGGTCAATGCCCGGCCTCGGAAGATCAACACGTCGCAGCCCTACCTAGGCTCAGCAGAGAGGTCCCCATCGGTCTACATCCTAAGCACTCTGGGGTCTGGGCCCATCGCCCGTTGCACTTCGGATCGTTGTGCGAAAGGGTATACCAGCACCACCCGTGAAGTGGATGGCACGATCCGGCCTGGCCACAATGCTAAACTGGACATCTGACAAAGCTTCGGCTGATACTGCGATGTCGAGGCCCATAACTATTCTCATGTGGTGGTTGGTGCGTAAAGGCCAAAGGCCAACTCAGAACAAATACCCAAACCATAGTGTATTATTAGCTTGCGGAGACGAGCAGAGACTCACGATCAAAAGTGACCCCGTCACCCCGTCTCGTGGACTTACGACAAGGGCCTAGAATGCCCGGCCGTGCCACGTCATTAACTTGCGGGTGCTCTCTGGGCCCGCCTGACTTTCACCAAGGTCTCAAGTAAAGTCAGTTTAACCGTGTGTCCAAACATCAAGGGGAAAACCCGAGGAATCACCCAAGGAGGATTCCACTCGATGTAATCATCAAGGTGAACGAAAGAGGGACCACCCTCGAGGTTCACACTTGAGGTGTTGAACGACAGAGCCGTATCGGGAATGGTGAAAGAGGAAATCACCCTTGATGAAAACGACCGAATAGCTACACTACAGAATTATCATCAGGACTGTGTTATGAGGGATCACCCTCGACACTCGATAGTAGCTCTACAGAGTCGAGCAACAAAAGGGGCATGATGTGATGTGAGGTGTCAGGCTCTGGTCGTCGATCACGTTGATCTAGGCATCGATGATGAAGCAGGGGCAACAAGGACAAGTGGGGGTCACTGATTGATCACTAGCCAACCTATACTAAGCAGTTTAGGATAAACAGGTAGGTAACAATAAGCAGGTACAAAAGCAGGTTATGCATCAGAATAGGAGCAAACCATAACAGTAGCAAAATCTAATGCAAGCATGAGAGTATAGAATGGGCGATGTCGGGATGATCAAAGGGGGGGCTTGCCTGGAAGCTCCACTGAAAGGGAAGAAGAGGTCGTCGTCGACGTAGTCAATCACAGGGGCATCAGCAGCAGTCTCGGGGTCTACCGGAGAGAAGAGGGGGAATAAACAGTAAATACACGCAAACATATGCATAACAAGACAAGAAGCGGGGCTAGAAGTGTTCTAACATAGCGTTAGGCGATACTGGCGAAGGGGGAAAACATCCGGGAAAGTTTTTCCGGTTCCAAACGTCTGTCAGACAAATGAACTGGAGGGGAAAGTTCATCATTTGCTATGCTAAGGACGTGTGGTGAACGAACGGGACGCGTATTCGGATTCGTCTCGTCGTTCTGAGCAACTTTCATGTACAACGTTTTTTGATCCGAGCTACGGATTATTTTATATTAATTTTCAAAGTTTTAAACATTTTCTAAAATTATTATTATTTTGAAAATGGGGTTATTGCATCAGGATGATGTCATCATGACATCAGCAGTCAACACTGGTCGTTGACTGGTCAAACAGGGCAGTGGGGCCCGTTTGTCATTGACCTAACTAATTAGCAGATTTAAATTAACTAAACTAGTTCATTAGGCTAACTAAGCAAGGTTAATTAAGTTAATTAATTAACTATCTAATTAATTAATTGTTTTTATATTTATTTATTAATTTAAATCCTTTTTTTAACAGGGGGCCGGGCCCAGCGGTTAGTGGCCCACTGGGGCCAACCGTGCGACGGGCGAAACGGGTTAACGGGCGGAGCCCCTGGGGTCGGGCGCAGGCCCCGGGCGGGCGCTCGCCCAGCAGGGCCGACGAGGCCATGGCCATGGCCGGTGGCGGCCCCGAGCGGGTGGCCGCCGGCGAGGAGGGCCACGAGTGAGGGGGGAACGGCGGGCGATGGAGGCGGGGCACAGTCGGCGGAGGCGGGCGGGGCCATGGAGGCACGACAGAATGTAGCTGCGGGGTGTGTGGGTCGACGGGCAGCAGTGAGCAGCACCAAGGGGGAAGCAGAGGCCGGGAGCGGTCGTGGCGGACGCTAGCGCACGCCGACGGCGTGGCCGTGCACGGCCAGGAGCGGGCGGAACGGTGTCGTACGGCAAGCGGAGAGAGGGAGAGGGGGGAGCGTGCTCACGTAGCCTTGTAGAGGTGCTGAAGCGGGCTCGAGGAGGCGCTGGAGCTCGAGGAGGGGCGGTACAACGAGGAGGCAGTCCGACGAGGGAGGGCTTCGGGCGGCGGTGGGCGTCGGGGTCAGGGACGAGGCAGTCCAGCGACGGTGCGGTCGTGGAACAGGCGACGGCGTCAGGGGCAGGCGCAGGGTCGGGGCGCACCGTGCGGGAGGAGATGGAGAGGCTAGCGCCAATGAGGTGGCGAGAGGCGACGGCGAGGTGGTCGGGGCTCGCTGCCCCAATCTCAATCCAGACGGGATCAGGTGAGGGAGGGGAGTGGGGAACAAGGAGGAGTGGGGCGTCGTGCGGGGTTAGGGTTACGGGGAGGGAGTGGCCTAATAGGCCAGGGGGTGCGAGGGAATGGGCCAGCCTGCTGGGCCTGTCTCTGTGGCCTTAGGCCCAAGGGCAGGGGGGTTCCCTTTTCCTTTTGCTTTTGTTAACAGAAAAATGCTATGCTATATTTGAGCTGCCAAAAGGAGTTCTGTAAAATTGTGGGACTTGGCCAAATAAATACATTACAATATTTGGCACCCTCCACAAAAAGTTTGGGAGGAGTTTGAATTGATTTGGATTTTTCACAAATGGAAAAGCATTTAAAAATGCTGATTTGGAACTGCTTTAATTCCCAGGGGAAATTAGCTATCTCAAATGATGTTGAATCACTCATGACATTTAGTTAGTGAATATTTGCAACCCAGAGAACATTTTTGTTTTACTGTTTGGAGAAATAATTTATTTGACTTTATTTTAAAATTGAATTTGAATTGGTTTTGAATCCAAGTGAGATTAGCTATAGTAACAGTGATGACTTGGCATCATTAGTAAGGGACTACAGTAGCTTGATTATTCAGGCATTACAAATCTCCTCCACTACAAGAAATCTCGTCCCGAGATTTAAGGCGTGTAATAAGGGGGAAGCTATAAGGATGGACGTCTGAAAGGATCGGTATCCAGTAGTTATCTCAAGGAAGAAGATTTTAGAAGCACCAGGAACGTATCGAGAGTGCTATGAGAAGGTATAACAAGTTTCAACCAGGTAGGCATCCAGCTGATGCATAAAACAGGTGATGAAGGGGTTCAGAGCAATGGGAAAAAGTATTGCGTCTGATACCAGAATAGATCGTTAGGAAGGTGGCTCGTGATTTACATACGAAGCCAAGTGTGAGGAATAACTCAGAAAACTGGGATGTACATGAGAGTCAGGTTTCGATCCTGTGGAACTGTGGGTTATGGGCCCACCATGTGTGTTAAAAGCAAGAAGGGTGCTAACATTTTGTACGGTCATGATAGCAAGGCAGGTCAGAGGATAGCTTGTCGGTTATGTTGGCAACAACGTTGGTACCAAGGGCGAGGGACAAAGAGAACCATTTTCCTGCTTGTTAAGATGAGGCGGACCAATAGGCAAAGTTCTCGTCCATCGGTGGCTACCGGAATGTCATCAACAATAGTAACAAGGTCGTCTTACTGATAGAGTGTGCACACCGAGGTGTTAAGATAAGTAGCAAGTTATCACTGCTCAGATATATTAGTTTATAAGAAAGGTTAACAAAACAATGGAAGGGAAAAGTGTAGACTCGAATTAGTTATCGATGTTCTTGAGTGTCTAACAACTTAGAACCCGTGGAAAATTGGAATCGGCGAGAAATATTGGTTGATGAAGAACTCATAAGAGGTTATGTAGTTCCGTGATAATCACGAGATACCAGAGGGTAATACTCGAGAGTATAGCAGAATAGAGGTTGGACGGGTGAAATGATCTACAGAAGACAAGTACTTCCACTTGTCTGAGAAATGAAATCAAAGAAGAACAATCATGGTTGGAACCACGGTTGTGAAGGTGCAAACATAGATACAAGACAAACTTATCACATGAGGATTATTATTATGACAAGAAGCTTCCATGATAGGATCTACATCGTGTCCATGGGCATGAACACAAAGTTCAAGGTCGACTCCCACTTCTCCAATGCATAACTTTTCATTCACTTCTCATTTTTGACGAAGTCGTGGTGTTGAGATTTTATCTGGCATAACACCAGTAGAGTATGAGTCGTAGAAGTTTCCGGGTTCACACAGATTTAGGGCAGACATGGATTCAACCCATAGGAACATCTCAGGATCATATACCACAAACTTCACGAGTAAACGAGTAAATAAATCAAGCCCGAAAGCAGAGTATGGTTTACGAGAGCGGGGGATACAATTTACCAGAGGCATTGTGTATCCAAGGAAAGGCTCACAAGGTTATTGAATATGAAGGACGTTGTTAGATAAAATCCACAAAGGACCTGGTGGTCCACGAGGGATCTGATGTGAGCAATAGTACTCAACCAGAAGAAGAAAGAATGCAAGAAGGTCAGGTTATAGAAACAACTGACTAATTCAAAGCTCAAATGAAAAGGAATATTTCCAAAATGGGGGATCAGAAGAAGAGGATCTGATCAAAGGCAAGTAAGTTGAATAGACTTAGGGCACAACCGATGGTTTCTGATTGGCTGAGAATCGGCTCATGTTCGGGAAGACGTCTGAGCCGTAAGATAATCTATAAGGGTGATCTAATGATTGCGACACAAACATATCAAATCGAAAGACTCGAGATGATAATGACAAAGGACGTCAATGGATACTGCTAGGCATATGGAATTAACTACAATGTAGGCAGGTAAGACCTTCTAGAGCAATAGGCGATAGAGGTCATCGAAAGCTCGAATTGTATTAAAAAGTATCTTATGAAGCATAAGAATAACTAGGGATGGATGGATACTCAATAAGAGCGAGTAATTATCCGTAGGGGTATTCATGCGGCAAGGACTGCAGGGCAGTAAGCATAAAGGATCCTCGGAACATCGAATAGTATTTCAGGACATCTTGTAATAACAAGAGCAACTGGGGATGAAGGTATGAACGACAATTGTAGGTAGTTACCCATAAGGATTTATCGGTGGTAGGGATCGTAATGCGAAGGGTACAAGGGACTTGGTAAAACATCGGAGAGTATCTTCAGGATCTTCTAGTGCACCAACCAATCATCTGGAGTGAGGGGCTCTCCGGAAGAAAGTATTTACGAGATCCTAGAGTTAGAGTTAACAAAGTCATTTAACCCGAATAGAAAAGAGATTAGAGTCCCAGAGTAAAGGTCGAGGAGTAAAAGATCCTAATACCACCCGATTGGCGACGTGGGCCCGTAAGCCACACACCCATGTTAGTAAAACTATTTTTCAAACGCTAGACTCAACTTCGGCCAAGGAGTTGGATAGGGGGATCCTACAGGCAGTCGGCTCTGATACCAACTTGTGATGCCCTTGATTCAATCGTACACTAATCATACATGCAAATGTGTACCATTAAGATCAGGGACTCACGGGAAGATATCACAACACAACTCTAGACACAAATAAAATAATACAAGCTTTATATTACAAGCCAAGGGCCTCGAGGGCTTGAATTCATAGCTCGATACATAAGAGTCGGCGAAAGCAACAATATCTGAGCACAGACATAAGTTAAACAAAGATGCCTTAAGAAGGCTAAGATAAAAGAAACAATGATCGAAGAGGCAAGGCCTCCTGCATGGGACCTCCTAACTACTCCTGGTCGTCAGCAATCTTCACGTAGTAGCATCCATCGGTGGTGGCATCTGGCTCCAGGGATCCACCATCTGGTTGCAACAACCGGAAAGAAGGAAGAAGGGGGGAAAGGGGGTAGCAAAGCATCTGTGAGTACTCATCCAAAGTACTCGCAACCATCAGATCTATACTAAGTATGCACTGGTATCAAATGGAAGGTTTGTATCTCTGGACTGAACTGCAGAATGCCAGAATAGAGGGGAAGGCCTATCCTAACAAAGACTAGCATCTTCAAGCAGCTCCAAGCATCTTGCAGCATGTAGAAGAGTAAAGAATAGCAATTTAATATTTAACAAGCATGTTGTAGCCTCAACGCCCAGAGATCCTTCCTCGACTCCCTGCGAGAAAGCAATCCCGGGGCCACATATCCATCACATATCAAGTATCCATTTCTAGTTATATAAGATCAGGATATAAGTCTGAACGTCCATTACCGTGGACACGGTATTCGAATATATATCTTCCCTGCAGGGGTGCACCACGTTACGCAACACGCTCGATCACTTTGGCAGGACACACCTTTCCGGGGTCAATGCCTGGCCTCAGAAGATCAACACGTCGCAGCCCTACCTAGGCTCAGCAGAGAGGTCCCCGCCGGTCTACATCCTAAGCACTCCGGGGTCTGGGCCCATCGCCCGTTGCACTCCGGATCGTTGTTCGCAAGGGGATACAAGCACCACCCGTGGAGTGGATGGCACGATCCGGCCCATACATAATGCTGAACTGGACGACTGACAAAGCTTCAGTTGATACTGCGACGTCGAGGCCCATAACTATTCTCACGTGGTGGTTGGTGCGTAAAGGCCAAAGGCCAACTCAGAACAAAGATCAAAACCATAATGTATTATTAGCTTGCGGAGACGAGCAGAAACTCACAATCGAAAGTGACCCCGTCGCCCCGTCTCGTGGAATTACGACAACGGCCTAGAATGCCCGGCCGTGCCACGTCATTGACTTGCGGGTGCTCTCCGGGCCCGCCCGACTTTCACCAAGGTCTCAAGTAAAGTCATTGTAACCGTGTGTCCAAACATCAAGGGGAAAACCCAAGGAATCACCCAGGGAGTATTCCACTCGATGTAATCATCAAGGTGAACATAAGAGGGGCCACCCTCGAGGTTCACACTTGAGGTGTTGAACGATAGAGCCATATCGGGAATGGTGAAAGAGGAAATCACCCTCGATGACCACGACCGAATAGCTACACTACAGAATTATCATCAGGAGTGCGTTATGAGGGATCACCCTTGACACTCGATAGTAGCTCTATAGAGTCGAGCAAAAAAAGGGGCGTGATGTGATGTGAGGTGTCGGTCTTTGATCGTCGATCACGTCGATCAAGGCGTCGATGATGAAGCCGGGACAACAAGGACAAGTGGGGGTCACTGATGGATCACTAGCCAACCTATACTAAGCAGTATAGGATAAGCAGGTAGGTAACAATAAGCAGGTACAAAAGCAGGCTATGCATCAGAATAGGAGCAAACAATAACAGTAGCAAAATCTAATGCAAGCATGAGAGTATAGAATGGGCGATATCGGGATGATCAAAGGGGGGGCTTGCCTGGAAGCTCCGCTGAAAGGGAAGAAGAGGTCTTCGTCGATGTAGTAAATCACAGGGGCATCAGCAGCGGTCTCAGGGTCTACCGGAGAGAAGAGGGGGAAGAAACAGTAAATACACGCAAACATATGAATAACAAGACAAGAAGTAGGGCTAGAAGTGTTCTAACGTAGCGTTAGGCGATACTGGCGAAGGGGGAAAACATCCGGGAAAGTTTTCCCGGTTCCGGACGTTTGTCAAACAGATGAACTGGAGGGGAAAGTGCATCACTTGCTATGCTAGAGACGTGTGGCAAACGAACGGGCCGCGTATTCGGATTCGTCTCGTCGTTCTGAGCAACTTTCATGTACAAAATTTTTCGATCCGAGCTACGGATTATTCCATATTATTTTTCAAAGTTTTAAACATTTTCTAAAATTATTATTATTTTGAAAATGGGGTTATTGCATCAGGATGATGTCAGCATGATGTCAGCGGTCAACACTGGCCGTTGACTGGTCAAACAGGGCAGTGGGGCCCGTCTGCCATTGACCTAACTAATTAGCAGCTTTAAATTAACTAAACTAGTTCATTAGGCTAACTAAGCAAGGTTAATTAAGTTAATTAATTAACTATCTAATTAATTAATTGTTTTTACATTTATTTATTTATTTAAAATCCTTTTCTTAACAGGGGGTCGGGCCCAGCGGTTAGTGTCCCGCTGGGGCCAACCGGGCGACGGGCGAAACGGGTTAATGGGCGGAGCCCCTTGGGTCGGGCGCAGGCCCCGGGTGGGCGCTCGCCCAGCAGGGCCGACGAGGCCATGGCCACTGCCGGTGGCGGCCCCGGGCGGGTGGCCGCCGGCGAGGAGGGCCGCGAGTGAGGGTGGAACGGCGGGCGGCGGAGGTGGGGCGCAGTCGGCAGAGGCGGGGGGGCCATGGAGGCGCGGCAGAATGTAGCAGCGGGGCGTGTAGGTCGACGGGCAGCGGTGAGCAGCGCCAAGGGGGAAGCAGAGGCCGGGAGCAGTCGTGGCGGACGTGGGTGTCTGTGTCAAAACCAGCGGATCTCGGGTAGGGGGTCCCGATCTGTGCGTCTTAGGCTGATGGTAACAAGAAGCAAGGGACACAATGTTTACCCAGGTTCGGGCCCTCTCGATGGAGGTAAAACCCTACTTCCTGCTTGATTAATATTGAAGATATGAGTAGTACAAGAGTAGATCTACCACGAGATCGTAGAGGCTAAACCCTAAGAGCTAGCCTATGATGGTATGATTGTAATTGTGATCGGCCTTCTAAGGACCATCCTCTCTGGTTTATATAGACACCGGAGAGCTAGGGTTTACATGGAGTCGGTTACAAGGAAGGAAACATAATATCCGGATCGCCAAGCTTATCTTCCACGCAAAGGAGAGTCCCCTCCAGACACGAGCCGAAGTCTTGAGTCTTGTATCTTGACGCTTCTATAGTCCGGACGATGAATATAGTCCGGCTGTCCGGTTACCCCCTTATCCAGGACTCCCTCAGTAGCCCCTGAACCAGGTTTCCATGACGATGAGTCTGCGCGCAGACTTGTCTTCGGCATTGCAAGGCGGGTTCCTCCTTCCGAATACTCCGATGTTCCCATCGTGACGAACAGTGTCCGGCATCTTCATCAATGTCGTACTCCTTGGCTTTAGTGTTTCAATAATGACCATTTCCACGTGTCGAGCGAATGCGAGGAGTCGAGGAATTTTTGCATTTGCCACCCTCGATCCTTCGGGCTAGCCGTCTATTTGAAGAGACGGGGATTCCTAGATCCAAACCTCACTCTCCCTCCTCGAGCAAGCATCCAACAGAGAGCCCAGAAAAAACCATTCCAGCATGGCCGGTCGTCGCAGCTCTTCTGCTTGCTCTCCTTGCCCCAAGCCGGGGGACTAGGGAGAGTGTTCAGTTTCTCATAGCCGTTTGATAAAGTTACAAACCCAAGGGCTCCTCCCGCTGGCGTTCATGGTCCCTGTTCGAGCCGGAGTGGCCACCTATAATGGCGGAGAACAAGCGGAGAGATACCCCAATCCATCTCCAGAGGAGTGAATATGCTTAATTCCGCATCTATTAAGAGGCGTCAGGTTTCCTATTCATCCATTCCTTCGTGGGCTTCAGGAGTTCTACGGCCTCCAGTTGCACAATTTTACCCCAGCCTCCATACTGCATATAGCAGGGTATGTCGCTCTTTGTGAGCTATTTCTAGGCTGCGAGGCCCATTTCGGATTGTGAAAGAAGCTGTTCTGCCTTGTCCCCCGCAACCAGGGAGAATTCCTATGTCAAGTGGGCGGGGCCGAAGTATGGCGTATCGCCGAGACCGAATACCTATCCAGTACTTCCAAGAAGGCACCAGATAACTAGGCTTCAGAGTGGTTTTACATTGATGACACTCCCCCTCCGGATCCAGTCCGGACATGACTCCCCAAGTTGTGTAACACCCCGCCGAGGGCACATCTAAGCTGGCGCCCCCGAGGCCCCCAAGAAGAGGATTCCAGGGA
Organism: Triticum aestivum; assembly: GCF_018294505.1. Taxonomy (NCBI): domain Eukaryota; kingdom Viridiplantae; phylum Streptophyta; class Magnoliopsida; order Poales; family Poaceae; genus Triticum; species Triticum aestivum. The sequence continues at coordinate 145,425 of NC_057801.1, forward strand.
AGTACATTTCCTGATGAGCAGGATAAAGTTACTGGCCAAATCCGAACTGACGATAGTCGAGGTCATGGCAATTTGCATAATGCGGGGAGTGCAACCGCTTCAATATCGGAGCAATCCCATGTGGCACTATAACGGTGTCAGGACCCCGACTCGATGTCACATTGATCTAGCCGGTAACACCTCATATCACTTTGCGGCCTCACGCAGGGTATCCCCACGGGTGTCGCCTTACCTTTGCCCGGGACCGTTTGCGCCTTTTGGCTCACGTATATGATAGTGTCGCTAGCATCCATATGATAAGGAGCCCGGGCTGACATGACTAGTCGTAAACCCAAAGTGGCACAGACTTACAGGGACAGGCATCCATGACCCAGCTTCGAACATGTCGGTCATCAGCAAGTGGGTCCGGGCTGTAGCACTGGGCTAGCAGGACTCCGGTAAACCGGGCTGTAGCGGGCTAACAGGACTCCGGTACTCAAAGCGTGACATTTCCCCGAAGGGACAGACACGGGAACGAAGAAGGACACATGCCGGCCAGCCTAAGTGTTCCAGAGCAGTAGCAAGCTACCATGGCTCAGCGGTAACACTAGGAGACATTTCCCGGTAAGAGAGGCTACTAAAGATAAACAACTAGATGGTCAGATCCCACACATACCAAGCATTTCAATCATACACACAATATGCTCGATATGTGCAAATACAACGAAGCATCACAACATGACTCTATGACACAAGTACTTTATTTAAGGCTCAGAGAGCCATACATAAGATACACAAAGGTACGGGTCTCACGACCCAACATTCAAGTCATACAGTCATACAAACCAGCAGCGGAAGTAACTTGTCTGAGTACAGACAACTAGTAAAATAAAAGAGGCTTGGAAAGCATAGCTATACTACGTGGTCCTTCACAAGCTCAAGATCGCCACCTGGGCCTTTAGCCTACTCGTTGATGTCAACGTCTACATAGAACCCATCAGAAGAGGTTGCAGCGTCTTCTGTAAGAAAATAAATTATAGCAACATGAGTACAAAGGTACTCAGCAAGACTTACATCAGATCCTACATACATGCATATTATCAAGAAGGGTTGGTGGAGTTATTGCAGCAAGCTAGCTTTGACTCTTGGCTAGACTATCCTATGATGCTTCAACTTGAAATGGTTTTGCGCACACGAGTCCACTACTCACCACTTCAATACACTACCGAGGATCCGCCTCCGTCTTCCTACGGAAGAGCCATCCTCGGCACTCACACTTATCTTGAGGCTTTTAGTAGTTTCCATTTACTTGTCTATGAACTGTATAGGCAACCAAGTAGTCCTTTACCGCGGACGCGGCTATTCGAATAGATTATGATAACCCTGCAGGGGTGTACTTCTTCATACATGTTTCCACCACTTAGCGTCTGCACACGACATGTGCTCGGCAGACTTCAAGCGAAAGCCGACGTGGGTGTAGACCACGACCTACCTAAACACTTAAGCCTCTAGTCCAGGTTTATCGCCTATCCAGGTTCCATCCGCAGGGAGTCCGGCCGAGGTTTCCCATACGGCCCCGAACGATGTGAACAGGGTTCCCGAGATACCTAACGGGTATTCGGTACAACCGGCCACGTACCTACCGCATCACAGCCCACCCCTACGGTCAGCGCTGTCCACGGCCTCCAGTAGGCTACAAACACCAGAAACTACTTGCAACTCCTGGACAGAGAGCTAGGGTGAATAAGAAGTCGAGCGGGGTCATATTTCAGGGCCCAATGCATGGTAGTAGCTGTATCTTAAATCACACATACAGATCTCAGTGCTTAAGGTCGGCTTCAATGAAACAACCCACCATGTACTCCTACATGGCCTCTCATCGATACCTTTACCAAATCGTGTTCACCACACCACTCTCATTACCGACATAAACATTTCACTCCAGCCCATCACCCAGATGAACCAGACCTGACACGACTCTAAGCATAGCAGGCATAGCAAGGTAGGAACAACACATACATATGGCTCAATCAACTCCTACACATGCTAGTGGGTTTCATCTAGTTACTGTGGCAATGACAGGTCATGCAGAGGAAATGGGTTCAACTACCGAAGCACACAGCAGTTTGAAACGCGTTGTCTTAATGCAGTAAAAGAGAGCAGGAGCGAGAACATGGGATTGTATCGATATGATCAAATGGTTGGTTGCTTGCCTGATGGTTCGATGCACGGATACGGTTCTTCGTTAGGGTAATCACGGTACTCCTCGGAGGCAGAACCTGTCGCAAAGGACACCGATACACAACCATCACCAAACAATGTGCAACAATATGATGCATGCATGAAACATGGCAATATGAGTGTGTTGGGCTAATGCAACTAAAACCAGAAGGGTTTGAACAAATTTGAATCAAAGATTCAAATTTCAAACTCAAATATGGCCTTTTAAAGTTCTTTTTCTTGTTCTGCTTAAAACATCAATTTAACTTGTTTGATCATGCATGAAAATAGTACAGATGGATAGATTGGATTTTTCTGATCATTTTTCATATATAATTTGTCTAATTTGGAGTTACAGAATAAAAGTTATGAATTTTTGAAGTTTAAATAATATTCTGGAATTTCCTGATTAAAATTAAATCCAGAAATATAATTATTGCGCCAGCATGACGTCAGCATGACGTTAGTGGTCAACTGCGGCTGGCTGAGGTCAAACCTGATGTGTGGGGCCCACACGTCAGTGACAGGGGGTTAAACAGGGTTAATTTAATCCTAATTACTAATTAGTGGCGCTGGGGCCCACTAGTCAGTGTCAGGGGTTAACTAACAGTGGTTAGCGCTAATCCTAATTAGCTACAGGGCTGGGCCCACCTGTCAGGGACTCAGGGGGGTCCTGCCGTGGTCAAAGTGGGTCAAACCCACCGGCGACGTGACGCCGGCGAGGCCCGAGACGGCGGCGCGATGCGGGATCGCGCTACAGGGCACGGGCGAGGCCGTTCTTGGGCTCGTTGGAGAGCTCTTGCTCCCGCGCGTCGAACGGTGGTGGTGGCCGAGCCTGGGGTGGCCGGTATCGTCGACGGCGAGCTCGTGAGCGGCGGCCGGAGTTCGGGTGCGGTCGGAGTCGGCGTTGCAGGGGGTTTGGGGAGGCGTTGGTGCGTGCTGCGTGCTCCTAGTGAGGCGTGGAGCACGATAGTGTGCTCGGTTGGGCGCTACGGTGACCGTGGCCACGACGGCGACATCGCCGGCGGCGTGGAGCTCTCGGCCAAGGTGGGGCTAAGGCCTAGAGGTCGAAAGAGACCAGGGGAGAAGGGGGAAACGACTCGGGGGCTCACCGCGGTTGCAGTGGGCGTCGAAGCGGGCTCGGAGACGCGCTGGAGACGGCGAATTCGACGGCGATGATGGTCGGAGCCCGAAGAGGGGAACGGCGACGTGGCGGCGATGCAGGGCTTCCGGAGGCCCGTGAGCGGTGGGGAGGAAGAGGGGGTTGTGGCGGAGCTTCTGAGCTAGTCGGGGGAGCGAGGGGTGGCCGGAGACGGCTGCTATGGCGAACGGCGGCGACGGTGGTGTTCGGCCGTGTGAGAGAGAGAGCGAGGGAGAGGAGGGAGGAGCCGAGGGAGAGTGAGAGAGAGCAGGGGGAGGCGTGGCGTCGTCCAGGGGCATCGAGCGAGGAGGGGAGGGCAGGCAGGCAGGGAGAGAGGTGGCGTGGCGCGGTGGCGCGCGCGCGCGCCGGCCACACTCCCCTCCCTCTGTCGGGACGAAGACGACAGAGGAGGGAGCGGGCTGGGCCGCCTGCTGGCTGGGCCGGCCAGCTGGATGGGCTGCACAGGGAGGAGCCCAGGTAAACTTCTCCCTTTTATTTTTTTCTGTTTTCTAATTTCTGACATTTGTTTTGATTTAAATAATATATTAAATCATTTATTTAACTTATGCCAATTTTTGCAGGGGCTAGATATATTATTCCAGAGCTCCTTTATAATTGGCATAATATTTGGACATATATTAATATATATAGAAATATATTTCCAATGCAAATATTTATGCATTAATTCCAAATGCCCAAAATAAATGTCCATGAGCCACTGAAAATATTGGTTTGATTTTTATCTCTGTCCAATATTTTCAGAGAGCAACATGAGCATTTTCTTGGACCTTTTTGGAGAAATTTTTATTTGGATCATTTTCAAAATGATTCTGAGGGTTTCACAGATCCCCATTTCAAGTTTCTGATGAAAGAGTAAACATGATGCAACACTCTAATGCATGACTAGCTAGGTTGTGACAACTCACCCCCACTCAAAAGAATCTCGCCCCGAGATTTGGGTACCTCCGGGAAGAAGGCGGGATACTCAAGTCGAAGACGATCCTCCCTTTCCCAAGTTGCTTCATCCTCAGAATGATGAGACCATTGAACTTTGAGGAACTTGATGTTCTGACGTCGGGTGGTACGCTCGGCCTGATCGAGGATACGAATGGGGTACTCTCGATATGTAAGATTATCTTGGAGATCAAGCGTTTCGTGGTCCACTCCACGGATAGGATCCGAGAAGCAACGCCTGAGTTGAGAAACGTGGAAGACATCGTGGACTCTGGAGAGGTGCGGAGGTAGTTCCAACTGGTAGGCAACTTCTCCTCGTTTGGCGAGAATGCGAAAAGGTCCAATGTAACGAGGAGCCAATTTGCCTTTGATACCGAAACGATGGGTTCCCTTCAGAGGGGTGACCCGAAGATAAGCCTTCTCGTCAACCTCGAAAGTCATAGCCTTATGTTTTCGGTCATATTGACTCTTTTGACGAGATTGGGCTGTTTTCAACTTTTCACGAACGATGCGAACTTGTTCTTCTGCTTCCTGAATCATATCCGGGCCAAAGAATTGTCTTTCCCCGGTCTCTGACCAGTTAAGGGGTGTTCGACACCGTCGTCCATAGAGAACTTCAAAAGGGGCTTTACCCAAGCTAGATTGATAGCTGTTGTTGTAAGCGAATTCGGCAAATGGAAGGCACTTCTCCCAATCCATTCCGAATGAGATAACAGAGGCTCGAAGCATGTCTTCTAGAATTTGGTTGACGCGTTCCACTTGACCACTTGACTGAGGGTGGAAAGCGGTGCTAAAGGAGAGACGAGTTCCCCATAGCATTTTGGAAACTTTCCCAAAATCGAGAGGTGAAAAGACTTCCTCGATCCGAGTTAATTTCCAAAGGAACACCATGGAGGGACACTATTCGGGAGATGTATAAGTCTGCCAGCTGACTAGCGGTTATACTCTCACGAACAGGTAGGAAATGGGCTACTTTGGAAAGACGATCGACCACGACGAAAATAGCATTATTCCCTCTCTTGGTCCTGGGAAAACCGGTAATGAAATCCATACCAATTTTATCCCATTTCCATTCAGGAATAGCTAAGGGTTGAAGGGTGCCAGCAGGCCGTTGATGCTCTGCTTTTACACGACGACAGACGTCGCAATTAGCAATATACTGAGCAATTTCTCTCTTCATCCTAGTCCACCAGAACCTCTGGCGTAGGTCCTGATACATCTTAGTACTACCGGGATGAATGGTGAGAGGAGATTCATGAGCTTCCTTAAGGATCAACTCGCCTAGTTGCGCACTTGGGAACCACTAGTCGATTCCCGAAGTATACGACCCCTTGATCATTATGGAGAAACAATTCAGCACTCCTTCTGAATGTTTCTCTTGATGCGGAGAATTCCCGGATCTACCTTCTGTGCTTGATAATTTGATCCGTAAGGGTAGGTTTTGCCACCAAGGTGGAAAGAAAACCTTGAGGTACAATGTGAAGGTTAAGCTTCCGAAATTCCTCATGGAGAAGCGGTTGACTTTGTTGTAACATCAGGTTGTTACAATAAGATTTACGACTTAGCGCATCAGCCATGACGTTGGCTTTCCCTGGGGTGTAGGTTATTCCTAAGTCGAAGTCTGTGATCAATTCAACCCAACGTCTTTGCCTGAGATTCAGATCCGGTTGGGTGAAAATGTACTTCAGACTTTGGTGATCAGTGAATATTTCGCAACGGTTACCGAGGAGGTAATGTCGCCAGGTCTTAAGTGCATAGACTACGGCTGCAAGCTCTAGATCATGAGTAGGATAATTCTCCTCATGTGGGTGCAATTGCCGTGAAGCGTAGGCAATTACGTGTCGATCTTGCATGAGAATGCAACCTAGTCCTTGTCGCGAGGCGTCGCAGTAGATAACAAAGTCCTTGGAGAAGTCTGGCGGTACCAGTACGGGAGCAGAGGTCAGGCGTCTTTTCAGTTCCTGAAAGCTGTGCTCACATTGTGGAGTCCATTCGAACTTCTTATCTTTCTTGAGGAGTTCGGTTAGAGGTTTGGCAACTTTGGAGAAGTTCTCGACAAAGCGACGACAATAGCTCGCTAAGCCCAGAAAACTCCGAACTTGCTTGACCGATTCAGGTGGAGTCCAATTAAGGACGGCTTGAACTCGCTCAGGGTTAACAGCAATACCTTTACCAGATATTACATGACCCAGATAGGTCACTTCTGACAACCAGAATTCACATTTAGAAAATTTGGCATAAAGGCGATGCTCTCGAAGTTTCTTCAACACTAGCCTTAGATGTTCGGCATGTTCTTCCTCGTTCTTGGAGTAGATGAGTATATCATCGAGGTAAACCACGACGAATTTATCCAAATACTCCATGAAGATTGAGTTCATTAACCGAGAAAAGGTGGCTGGAGCGTTGGTTAAACCGAAGGACATGACGGTGTACTCGTATTGGCCATAACGAGTAACAAAGGCCGTTTTAGGAATGTCCCCGTTTCTGATTTTGATTTGATGGTAGCCCAACCTCAAATCCATCTTGGAGAAGACTGAGGATCCAGCGAGCTGATCATACAGATCGTTGATCCTGGGAAGTGGATATTTGTTCTTGATTGTGACCAAATTGACAGGTCGGTAATCTACAACCATCCGGTCCGTACCATCCTTCTTCTTGACGAATAGGACGGGGCAAGCCCACGGAGATGAGCTAGGTCGGATGAAACCCTTTTTCAAGGACTCATCGAGTTGTTTCTTAAGCTCGGCTAGTTCTAGGGTGCCATCTTATAAGGTCTTCTAGCAATCGGAACGGTTCCTGGAATGAGGTCTATTACGAACTCAACATCCCTGTCAGGTGGAACACCTGGCAATTCCTCTGGAAAGACATCCGGGAAGTCACGGACTACCGGAACGTCCTCAAGGTCTGGCAAAGGGCTGGCGTTAAGAGAATATAATTGTCGCTTGGCTATTCGGGTCAAGACATTGACTATCTTCCCCGAAGGATGGGTGAGTTGAACAGTCCTAGAGAAGCAATCAATTTTGGCTTGATGAGCTGACATCCAGTCCATACCCAAAATGATATTAATATCTGAAGATTTAAGGGCTATCAAAGATGCGAGGAAAACAAGTCTGTCGACTTGGATTTCATTTCCATAACTTACCCTAGAGGTCTGCCATCTAGAACCAGGGGTAGAAATTTCCATAGTGGATGGCATGTCACAGAATGCAACGTTATGCAAACGAGCATAATTTTCGGATATAAAAGAATGAGAGGCTCCTGTATCGAAAAGAACAGATGCCGGGTGGCAATTAACAAGAAGCGTACCGAGAACGACGTTGGGATCCTCTTGAGCTTCTTCGGCAGAGATACAGTTGACATGGCCACGTGAAGCGGTGACCGGTTTGGCGTGGAATATTTTTCCTGTCGGCTTGCCACGGCCAACAGCTTTAGCAGACTGGTTGGGGTTGGTCTGGGGACACTCACGCATATAGTGACCAGATTCCCCACACTTGAAACAGGTCACGGAACTGGTACGTGGAGGAGCATTATTGGTTGGACCCCCATAGGGCTTGGCCGGTGCAGACTGTTGAACAGGGCGAGGCGCCTGGAAAGATGGCCTCGGTGTGAACCTGGGTGGCAGGGCGGTGTTGGGTACCCACACGCGGCGCTTCTGAGGACCAGCACCGGATGAGGAACCCATGTCACGGCCATGCTTGCGTGTTGCGTCATAGTCAGTCTGACCAGTTTCAGCACTGATGGCTTTGTTGACAAGTTTCTGGAAAGATGTGCACTCATGCAGACGGAGGTCACGGCGAAGCTCAGGACTAAGGCCCTTACGGAACCTTGCTTGCTTCTTGGCGTCAGTAGAAACTTCCTCGGTTGCATATCGTGCGAGGTTACCAAACTCCCTGCTATAAGCATCCACAGAAAGTCGGCCTTGGGTGAAACTGCAAAATTCTTCACGTTTACGGTCCATGAGACCCTCCGGAATGTGATGTTCACGGAAAGCCTCGCTGAATTCAGCCCAAGTAGTGACATGGCCCGCTGGGCGCATAGCTCCATAATTCTCCCACCATAGACTGGCGGGGCCTTCAAGATGATATGCAGCAAAGGTGACCTTGTCAGCCTCCGCTACCAGCGCGGAACGCAGTTTGTGAGCGATACTGCGAAGCCAGTCATCAGCGTCGAGAGGCTCGACGGAGTGGTGGAACGTGGGTGGATGCAATTTGATAAAATCACTGAGTGACACCACGTTAGTCCTCTGATGGTGTGCTGTGTTCTGTTCAATACGCTCCAACAAACGGTTGGTCTCCCGCTTGTTTCTCTCAGCTTCCATCATAACCTCGGCTAGGGAAGGAGGATGAGGCAGATTTGCATCCCTGACTTCACTGCCTTCGGCCTGCTCTTGAGGAGCAGGGTTAGCGCGCGTGTTGACCATCCTAGGTAAACAAGACAATGATTTAGTCAGGATGATAAAATTCCGACATAGGATACAAATGTAAGGAATAACTCGGAATGCAAGATGATCATCCGTATGACATGGTAGATACAGAAACTGCTTCTTTATTCCATCGTCATACACACCATACAGGGTTTAGTACAAGACCAAACAAAGTACTATTACGGTGAAAAGAGGATTACATCTCATCGGAGGCATCCCAAGCTCCTATACATTATTTTTCTACACCTCCGGAAGGAGTACAAACTAGGTCATATCCCACGAGTCACGCGGGACGATAGACGACACAGCTAGTGCGAACTAGTGATACTACCACTAACTCAGACCGATCCGTAGTAGTCCTCGTAGAAGTCACCTCCATAGCCTGGAAGCTCAACATGATCATCCGGAAACAGACGATCTCGCGGAGCTTGTGGACCATAGGGGCTAGGATGAGGTCTTGGACCAACAAACGGTGGCCTGCGGGGACCGCGAGGTGGGGTGATGCCTCCTACATCACGCCAAACCATCACGTCTGGCAGAGCAGATCTCACAGGATAGAGATCGCGCATATCTGAATATCCAGCTTGCACCGCCGGTGCGAACCGAGTCAAAGTGGCCCAGTGGTCAGCACGGGTATTGAAGAGCTCTAACCTCAAGGCCCGATTTTCACGGTCCTTATCCTCGAGCATCTCAGCAGTGGTGCGAGTCCGTGAATCCTCCTGGGTGGGGTCAGCATAGATAGCCTGGAGATACCCTTGTGCTCCCGGAAGTGATCCTGGCATATACCGGAAATCAGAGTCCCGAAATAGACCAGATCTGACTCGCATAATGGTCATCATAGAGTAGGCGGCGTCCTGCACAGCCATCTCAATAGTAACCCCGAGTCCATAGGAGCAGTGAAGAGGCTCGGTGGATCCAGGATAAGATGGAAATATCCTGACAGTGCAGAGATACTGGCTTTGATTAAAGTCTCGGAATTGCTCTTCGACCGTGTACTCAGGATACCAGCGGTATCCAGCCTCAGTCATTACCCTGACCAACTTAGCAGTATGGCCGGGTACATCTAGGCATCGAGTCAGGCGAACCACTTGATTGAGGTCGCGAGTGGCCATCTGAAAGCACAATCATAATGCAAAGGCATTAGAATTTCTAGCAAAATTTCGGCAGCATAACAGCTGTAAATGCTCAAGAAGGATTTGAGACATTTGACAAAGGATTTCGTACACACTCAACATCATCATATCAAAGTTCTGAAACCATTCTAACAACATAATGTGGTAGTAGAACTGAACTAGGCTTGTATCCATCAAACTTATAAGGTACTACTGATTAGTAACACGTGATCCTGATAGAGAGAACAGATCCTAATTCCTTAACCCCCGGTGGAAGAATGGACTGACTCAGATCAGAATGTCATAAGATAAAGGAGTAAAAAGAGCCTTACGTTCCAACCCACAAACAATTCCCCTACATATAACTAAAGAATTTCTAGACTCAACATCGACCAGTTTGGCTTGGAGAACCTACAGGCAGTCCGGCTCTGATGCCAACGCTGTCAGGACCCCGACTCGATGTCACATCGATCTAGCCGGTAACACCTCATATCACTTTGCGGCCTCACGCACGGTATCCCCACGGGTGTCGCCTTACCTTTGCCCGGGACCGTTTGCGCCTTTTGGCTCACGTATATGATAGTGTCGCTAGCATCCATATGATAAGGAGCCCGGGCTGACATGACTAGTCGTAAACCCAAAGTGGCACAGACTTACAGGGACAGGCATCCATGACCCAGCTTCGAACGTGTCGGTCATCAGCAAGTGGGTCCGGGCTGTAGCACTGGGCTAGCAGGACTCCGGTAAACCGGGCTGTAGCGGGCTAACAGGACTCCGGTACTCAAAGCGTGACATTTCCCCGAAGGGACAGACACAGGAACGAAGAAGGACACATGCCGGCCAGCCTAAGTGTTCCAGAGCAGTAGCAAGCTACCATGGCTCAGCGGTAACACTAGGAGACATTTCCCGGTAAGAGAGGCTACTAAAGATAAACAACTAGATAGTCAGATCCCACACATACCAAGCATTTCAATCATACACACAATATGCTCGATATGTGCAAATACAACGAAGCATCACAACATGACTCTATGACACAAGTACTTTATTTAAGGCTCAGGGAGCCATACATAACATACACAAAGGTACGGGTCTCACGACCCAACATACAAGTCATACAGTCATACAAACCAGCAGCGGAAGTAACTTGTCTGAGTACAGACAACTAGTAAAATAAAAGAGGCTTGGAAAGCCTAGCTATACTACGTGGTCCTTCACAAGCTCAGGGTCACCACCTGGGTCTTTAGCCTACTCGTTGATGTCAACGTCTACATAGAACCCATCAGAAGGGGTTGCAGCGTCTTCTGTAAAAATGTAAATTATAGCAACATGAGTACAAAGGTACTCAGCAAGACTTACATCAGATCCTACATACATGCATATTATCAAGAAGGGTTGGTGGAGTTATTGCAGCAAGCCAGCTTTGACTCTTGGCTAGACTATCCTACGATACTTCAACTTGAAATGGTTTTGCGCACACGAGTCCACTACTCACCACTTCAATACACTACCGAGGATCCACCTCCGTCTTCCTACGGAAGAGCCATCCTCGGCACTCACACTTATCTTGAGGCTTTTAGTAGTTTCCATTTACTTGTCTATGAACTGTATAGGCAACCAAGTAGTCCTTTACCGCGGACGCGGCTATTCGAATAGATTATGATAACCCTGCAGGGGTGTACTTCTTCATACATGTTTCCACCACTTAGCGTCTGCACACGACATGTCTCGGCAGACTTCAAGCGAAAGCCGACGTGGGTGTAGACCACGACCTACCTAAACACTTAAGCCTCTAGTCCAGGTTTATCGCCTATTCAGGTTCCATCCGCAGGGAGTCCGGCCGAGGTTTCCCATACGGCCCCGAACGATGTGAACAGGGTTCCCGAGATACCTAACGGGTATTCGGTACACCGGCCACGTACCTACCGCATCACAGCCCACCCCTACGGTCAGCGCTGTCCACGGCCTCCAGTAGGCTACAAACACCAGAAACTACTTGCAACTCCTGGACAGAGAGCTAGGGTGAATAAGAAGTCGAGCGGGGTCATATTTCAGGGCCCAATGCATGGTAGTAGCTGTATCTTAAATCACACATACAGATCTCAGTGCTTAAGGTCGGCTTCAATGAAACAACCCACCATGTACTCCTACATGGCCTCTCATCGATACCTTTACCAAATCGTGTTCACCACACCACTCTCATTACCGACATAAACATTTCACTCTAGCCCATCACCCAGATGAACCAGACCTGACACGACTCTAAGCATAGCAGGCATAGCAAGGTAGGAACAACACATACATATGGCTCAATCAACTCCTACACATGCTAGTGGGTTTCATCTAGTTACTGTGGCAATGACAGGTCATGCAGAGGAAATGGGTTCAACTACCGTAGCACAGCAGTTTGAAACGCGTTGTCTTAATGCAGTAAAAGAGAGCAGGAGCGAGAACATGGGATTGTATCGATATGATCAAATGGTTGGTTGCTTGCCTGATGGTTCGATGCACGGATACGGTTCTTCGTTAGGGTAATCACGGTACTCCTCGGAGGCAGAACCTGTCGCAAAGGACACCGATACACAACCATCACCAAACAATGTGCAACAATATGATGCATGCATGAAACATGGCAATATGAGTGTGTTGGGCTAATGCAACTAAAACCAGAAGGGTTTGAACAAATTTGAATCAAAGATTCAAATTTCAAACTCAAATATGGCCTTTTAAAGTGCTTTTCCTTGTTCTGCTTAAAACATCAATTTAACTTGTTTGATCATGCATGAAAATAGTACAGATGGATAGATTGGATTTTTCTGATCATTTTTCATATATAATTTGTCTAATTTGGAGTTACAGAATAAAAGTTATGAATTTTTGAAGTTTAAATAATATTCTGGAATTTCCTGATTAAAATTAAATCCAGAAATATAATTATTGCGCCAGCATGACGTCAGCATGACGTCAGTGGTCAACTGCGGCTGGCTGAGGTCAAACCTGACGTGTGGGGCCCACACGTCAGTGACAGGGGGTTAAACAGGGTTAATTTAATCCTAATTACTAATTAGTGGCGCTGGGGCCCACTAGTCAGTGTCAGGGGGTTAACTAACAGTGGTTAGCGCTAATCCTAATTAGCTACAGGGCTGGGCCCACCTGTCAGGGACTCAGGGGGGTCCTGCCGTGGTCAAAGTGGGTCAAACCCACCGGCGACGTGACGCCGGCGAGGCCCGAGACGGCGGCGCGATGCGGGATCGCGCTACAGGGCACGGGCGAGGCCGTTCTTGGGCTCGTTGGAGAGCTCTTGCTCCCGCGCGTCGAACGGTGGTGGTGGCCGAGCCTGGGGTGGCCGGTATCGTCGACGGCGAGCTCATGAGCGGCGGCCGGAGTTCGGGTGCGGTCGGAGTCGGCGTTGCAGGGGGTTTGGGGAGGCGTTGGTGCGTGCTGCATGCTCCTAGTGAGGCGTGGAGCACGATAGTGTGCTCGGTTGGGCGCTACGGTGACCGTGGCCACGACGGCAACATCACCGGCGGCGTGGAGCTCTCGGCCAAGGTGGGGCTAAGGCCTAGAGGTCGAAAGAGACCAGGGGAGAAGGGGGAAACGACTCAGGGGCTCACCGCGGTTGCAGTGGGCGTCGAAGCGGGCTCGGAGACGCGCTGGAGACGGTGAATTCGACGGCGATGATGGTCGGAGCCCGAAGAGGGGAACGGCGACGTGGCGGCGATGCAGGGCTTCCGGAGGCCCGTGAAGCGGTGGGGAGGAAGAGGGGGTTGTGGCGGAGCTTCTGAGCTAGTCGGGGGAGCGAGGGGTGGCCGGAGACGGTTGCTATGGCGAACGGCAGCGACGGTGGTGTTCGGCCGGGTGAGAGAGAGAGCGAGGGAGAGGAGGGAGGAACTGAGGGAGAGTGAGAGAGCAGGGGGAGAGGCGTGGCGTCGTCCAGGGGCATCGAGGCGAGGAGGGGAGGGCAGGCAGGCAGGGAGAGAGGTGGCGTGGCGCGGTGGCGCGCGCGCGCGCCGGCCACGCTCCCCTCCCTCTGTCGGGACGAAGACGACAGAGGAGGGAGACGGGCTGGGCCGCCTGCTGGCTGGGCCGGCCAGCTGGATGGGCTGCACAGGGAGGAGCCCAGGTAAGCTTCTCCCTTTTATTTTTTTCTGTTTTCTAATTTCTGACATTTGTTTTGATTTAAATAATATATTAAATCATTTATTTAACTTATGCCAATTTTTGCAGGGGCTAGATATATTATTCCAGAGCTCCTTTATAATTGGCATAATATTTGGACATATATTAATATATATAGAAATATATTTCCAATGCAAATATTTATGCATTAATTCCAAATGCCCAAAATAAATGTCCATGAGCCACTGAAAATATTGGTTTGATTTTTATCTCTGTCCAATATTTTTAGAGAGCAACATGAGCATTTTCTTGGACCTTTTTGGAGAAATTTTTATTTGGATCATTTTCAAAATGATTCTGAGGGTTTCACAGATCCCCATTTCAAGTTTCTGATGAAAGAGTAAACATGATGCAACACTCTAATGCATGACTAGCTAGGGTGTGACAAACGGGACGTACGATGCCACCCATTGTGGCCGTAAGGGTCCGGACTCCCTCGCCGCTCTGGCAAGGATACTGTCCGACCTGTACAAAGGAGAAGAGGAAGACTTCCTCCATATCAAACCGTGTGACGGATTCTCCATGTACAATCCCCCAAGCTGGGTAAGTCATCATTTATTTTCTTGCTTCACTTGCTGTGGCGTTCTGTGCTAAAGTTATGTCAGGACCCCGACTCAATGCCACATCGATCTAGCATGTAACACCTCATATCACTTTGCGGCCTCACGCACGGTATCCCCACGGGTGTCGCCTTACCTTTGCCCGGGACCGTTTGCGCCTTTTGGCACACGTATATGATGGTGTCGCTAGCATCCATATGATATAGAGCCCGGGCTGACATGGCTAGTCGTAAACCCAAAGTGGCACTAACTTACAGGGACAGGCATCCATGACCCAGCATCGAACGTGTCGGTCATCAGCGAGTGAATCCAGGCTGTAGCACTGGGCTAACAGGACTCCGGTGAACCGGGCTGTAGCGGGCTAATAGGACTCCGGTATTCATCGCGTGACATTTCCCCGAAGGGACAGACACAGGATCAAAGAAGGACACATGCCGGCCAGCCTAAGTGTTCCGGAGCAGCAGCAAGCTACCAGGGCTCAGTGGAAGCACTAGGAGACATTTCCCGGTAAGAGAGGCTACTAAGAATAAACAACTAGATTGTCAGATCCCACACATAGCAATACACATTACACGTACGCATAACATGCAAGTATGTGCTGTACAACATGGCATCACAGCATAACTCAACAATCATATAGATAGAGGCTCAGAAGAGCCATCATAGCATTTATTGCAAACAGGGGTCACAAAACCCATCATACAGAGCACACAAGCAACAAGCGGAAGCATTACATGTCTGGGTACAGACACCTACAAATGAAAAAGGCTGAAGAGCCTGACTATCTACAACATCCGATCAAGATCGTAGCTGAGGTACAAGCTACTCGTCGAAGTCCACGAGAACACTAATAAGACCGAAGTCTCCGCTGCAAAAACATAAATAAAGCAACATGAGTACAAAGGTACTCAGCAAGACTTACATCAAATCCTACCATACATGCATTTGTATCAAGAGGGTAATGTGGGGTTTAGTTGTAGCAAGCCAGCTTTGACTCTGTGGCTATCCTGTTCTACGACTACCAAAAACTCTTGAGGTGAGACAACGTACACGAGTCCACTAATCACCACACAATACACTACTATGGATTCATCCCCGTCTCCCTACGAGAAGGCCATCCATAGCACTCACACTTGTCTTGAGCATTTTAGAGTATCCACTTCAAGTTGTCTATGTACCATGTAAGTATCCAAGAAGTCCATAACCGTGGACCCGGCTATTCGAATAGATCATGTTAACCCTGCAGGGGTGTACTTCTTCACACACGCTCTCGCCACTTACCGCCATGTACACGTCATGTATCTCGGCAACCTTCAAGCGGAAGCCTGGCGAGGGTGTCGGCCACGACCTGACTAACCACACAAGACTCTAGCCCAGGTTTATCGCCTATTCGGGTTCCATCTGCAAGGAGATCCGGCCGGGGTGTCGCTCACGGCCCCAAACGATGTGTGCAGGGTTCCCGAGCCCACCATCCGGGTGCCACTCGGTACACCAGGCCACATGTGCCTAGTCTGTCCCAAGCCCACCCTGCCGAGTGCCACTTGGTAGAAAAATAGCACTACCTACAAACACCAGAAACTAGTTGCGACTCCTGGACAGAGATCAAGTTGGCTAATAAGTCGAGAGGGGCACTTAAGCATTCCAATGTGTGGTAGTATCGAGTCATTGGACAACATACTTAGAACTCAGTGCTTAAGGACGGTTCCAGTGAGACAACCCACCATGTACTCCTACATGGCCTCTCACCGCTACCTTTACCAAATCTTGTTCACACACTTAACTCTCAGCACCAGAACATATCATAACACTCCAATTCATTCCCAATGAATCAGACCTGACACAACTCTAAGCAATAGCAGGCATAGCATGGTAGGAACACAACATGGCTCAATCAACTCCTACACATGCTAGTGGGTTTCAACTATTTACTGTGGCAATGACAGGTCATGCAGAGGAATGGGTTCAACTACCGCAGCACAAAGTAGCAGATGAATCGTTGTTGTCCTAATGCAATAACTGAGGGCAGGAGCGAGAGAGTAGGATTGTATCGGAATGAACAAGGGGGTTTGCTTGCCTGGTAAATCAACAGAGGAGGCACTGCTTCACAGACAGGTACTCTGGAACAGACTCCGGAGCAGGACCTATCGAGAAGGAACAGTGTCGGCAATCAATACACAATCATATGCAACAATATGATGCATGAACATGGCATGAAGATGTGATGTTGTTTGAGCTGATGCAACTAGTACTCATTTGGTTTGAGATCCATTTGAACCAAAAGCTCAAATGCACTCCAAATTAAGCTCTTATATATGCCATAATGTGTTTCCTCATATTCAGCATGTATAAGTTGGTTTGTCATGCATGAAACTAGTACAGATGGAAAGGTTGCATTTTTCTGATAATTTTTCATATATAAATTATTTTAATCTGAGCTACGGTTGAATTGATATGAATTTTTGAAGTTTAAATCAATTTCTGGAATTTCCTGATTTAATTTAAATCCAGAAATTATATTATTGCGCCAGCATGACGTCAGCATGACGTCAGCAGTCAACTGCGGCTGGCTAGGGTCAAACCTGACGTGTGGGGTCCACACGTCAGTGACAGGGGGTTAAACAGGGTTAGATTAACTTAATTAACGGATTAGGGGGGCACCGGGGCCCACATGTCAGCCTCAGGGGGGTTAATTAAGCGGTGATTAGCACTAAGCTAATCACCTGACGGACCGGGCCCACATGGCGGGGCTCAGGCGACGGGGCTCGCCGCCAGCGACCTCTAGACGCGGCGGAGTCCGCGCCACAGGCCACAGGGACGGCGTCTGAGAGCACCGGGGCGTAGCCCGGGCTCGTCCGCATCCAGGGGAGCAGACGGGAAGCCGCGGGGACGCCGGAGCTCGCCGGAGCAAAGCTCGCGGCGGCGGCCGGAGCTCGGCTTCGGTCGGGAACGGGCTGCAGGGCACGGGGAGGCCACCTGAGGGGCTCGGCGGCACCCTCGTGGCACCGGGAGCACGATAGGGTGCTTGGTTTGGGCGGAGGCGGGCCGAGACGACGACGGCGACATGGACGGCGGCGAGAAGCTTCGGTCGTGGTGGGGAGGAGGGCTACGGCGAGCGGCCAGCGAAATGGAGAGAGGGGAACGGTGGCGGAGCTCACCGCGGTTGCAGCGGGCGTCGAAGCAGGCTCGGGGACGTCCTGCGTGCGGCGAATCGACGGCGGTGGTGGTCGGAGCCCGAGGTGGAAGACGACGGCGACGGCAGCTCCACAGGGCGTCCGGCGTCTTGTGGCTTGACGGAGAGCTTCAGGGCGAGGGGGCGGAGCTCCTGCGCGTGTCGGAGAGGCGAGGGGGAGGTTGTGGCGGCGGCTATGGCGAACGGCGGCGACGGTGATTCTCGGGTGAGAGAGAGAGAGAGCAGGGGGAGAGAAGGAGGGCGAGGGAGAGTGCGAGAGGGGTCGAGGTGGTGTGGCGACGCGCGGGATCGTCCAGAGCGACGAGGGGGGCGCCAGGAAAGCAGGGAGGCTGGTGGTGTGGCGCGGTGGCGCACGCGCGCGCCGGGCACGCTCCCCTCCCTCTGTCGAGGACGAAGACGACAGAGGAGGAGGCGGGCTGGGCCGCCTGCTGGCTGGGCCGGCCTGCTAGGCCGCTGGGCTGCACAGGAGTTTGGCGCTAGGTAGTCCAAGTAGGGTTTTCCCCTTTTTGTTTTCTTTTCTAATTTTTCTGACATTTGTTTTGATTTAATTAAAATATTAAATCATTTTATTACCTTATGCCAATTTTTGCAGGAGCTAGATATATTATTCCAGAGCTCCCCAACAGGTGGCATAATTTTTGGACATATATTAATATATATAACTAATATATATCCAATGCAAATATTTATGCATTAATTCCAAATGGCCAAAATAAATATCCATGAGCTCCTAAGAATATTGGTTTGAGTTTTATCTCTGTCCAATATTTTCAAAGAGCAACATGAGCATTTTCTTGGACCCTTTTGGAGAAATTTTTATTTGGGTCATTTTCAAAAATGATTCTCAGGGTTCCACCAATCCTCATTTCAAATTTAAATGAAATTTAAACATGATGCACAATGACTAGCTAGTCTAGGTCATACCAGACTAGGGATGTGACAACTCGCCCCCACTTGAAAGAATCTCGTCCCGAGATTCAGGGGTCGACGGAAAGAAAGCGGGGTACTCCAGTCGAAGACGATCTTCTCGCTCCCAAGTAGCTTCTCTCTCGGAATGATGAGACCACTGAACTTTGAGAAACTTGATGTTCTGACGTCGGGTAACACGCTCTGCTTGATCAAGAATGCGAACCGGGTACTCTCGGTATGTGAGGTTATCTTGAAGATCAAGTGTTTCGTGGTCCACTCCGCGGATAGGATCTGAGAAGCAACGCTTGAGTTGAGAGACGTGGAAGACATCATGAACTCGAGAAAGATGTGGGGGTAGTTCCAACTGGTAGGCAACCTCTCCTCGTTTAGCGAGAATACAAAAAGGACCAATGTAACGAGGAGCCAACTTGCCCTTGATACCGAAACGATGGGTACCCTTCAAAGGAGTAACCCGAAGGTAAGCTTGGTCGCCAATTTCATAAGTCATATCCTTATGATGACGATCGTACTGGCTTTTCTGACGAGACTGGGCTGTTTTCAAATTCCCACGAATGATGCGAACTTGCTCTTCTGCCTCCTGGATCATGTCCGGTCCAAAGAATTGTCTTTCACCGGTTTCTGACCAGTTCAAAGGTGTTCGACATCTTCGTCCATAGAGAACCTCAAAAGGAGCTTTCTTGAGGCTGGATTGATAGCTATTGTTATAAGCAAACTCGGCGAAAGGAAGACATTTCTCCCAATCCATACCGAATGAGATAACGCAAGCTCTAAGCATGTCTTCGAGAATTTGATTGACCCGTTCCACCTGACCACTCGACTGAGGGTGGAAAGCGGTACTGAAGGAAAGATGGGTTCCCATGGCAGTTTGGAAACTCTCCCAGAAATGAGAAGTGAAAAGACTGCCACGGTCTGAATTGATCTCTAGTGGAACACCATGAAGTGACACTATTCGAGAAATGTATAAGTCAGCAAGCTGACTAGCAGTGATACTCTCTCGAACAGGAAGGAAGTGAGCCACTTTGGAAAGACGATCAACGACTACGAAGATAGCGTTATTCCCTCTCTTGGTCCTGGGAAAGCCGGTGATGAAGTCCATACCAACTTTATCCCATTTCCATTCAGGAATAGCTAAAGGCTGAAGGGTGCCAGCAGGTCTTTGATGCTCTGCCTTAACGCGACGACAAACGTCACATTTAGCAATGAACTCAGCGATTTCTCTCTTCATCCTAGTCCACCAGAACCTCTGGCGTAGGTCCTGATACATCTTAGTACTACCGGGGTGAATCGTGAGAGGAGATTCATGCGCCTCCTTAAGAATCAAATGTCGAAGATGTTGCTTCTTGGGGACCACCAGGCGGTTCCCAAAGAAAACAACACCTCGATCATCAACAGAGAAACTACCAGCAGCTCCCTTCTTAACATTATCCTTGATTCAAGAAATACCCGTATCATATTGCTGGCTAGTTATGATCTGATCCTCAAGAGTAGGTTTCACCATTAAGGTAGAAAGGAATCCGTGAGGAGCAATGTGAAGATTAAGCTTACAGAATTCCTCATGGAGAAGTGGTTGGCCTTGCTGCAACATGAGATTGTTGCAATAGGATTTACGGCTTAGAGCATCAGCCATGACATTGGCTTTGCCCTGGGGTGTAGGTAATCCCTAGATCATAATCTGTGATCAACTCCAACCAACGTCTTTGCCTAAGGTTCAAATCTGGTTGTGTGAAGATATACTTGAGACTCTGGTGATAAGTGTAGATCTCGCAACGTTTACCAAGAAGGTAATGTTGCCAGGTCTTGAGTGCATAGACTACGGCTGCAAGCTCTAGATCATGTGTAGGATAATTATCCTCATGTGGATGCAACTGTCGAGATGCATAGGCAATCACATGACGATCCTGCATAAGAATGCAACCTAGTCCCTGTCGTGAAGGCGTCACAATAGATAACAAAGTCCTTTGTGAAATCCGGTGGCACAAGTATGGGAGCAGAAGTCAGGTGTCTTTTCAGTTCCTGAAAACTGTACTCACACTGTGGGGACCACTCGAACTTTTTATCTTTCTTGAGAAGTTCCGTGAGGGGTTTGGCTACTTTGGAGAAGTTTTCAACAAAGCGGCGACAATAGCTGGCTAGACCAAGGAAGCTCCTAACTTGTTTAACGGTTTCAGGTGGAGTCCAATCGAGAACAGCCTGAACTCTCTCGGGATTGACAGCAATGCCCTCACCAGAGATTACGTGGCCTAGGTAGGTCACTTCTGGCAACCAAAATTCACACTTGGAGAACTTGGCATAAAGGCGGTGCTCTCTGAGTTTTTCTAACACAAGTCTAAGAGGTTCGGCATGATCTTCCTCATTCTTCGAGTAAATAAGAATATCATCGAGGTAAACCACGACGAACTTATCTAAGTACTCCATGAAGATCGAGTTCATCAAGCGGGAGAATGTAGCTGGAGCGTTGGTTAGACCAAAGGACATGACGGTGTACTCGTACTGACCATAACGAGTAACAAAGGCTGTCTTGGGAATGTCCCCGTTTCTGATTTTGATTTGGTGGTAGCCTAACCTTAAATCCATCTTGGAGAAGACTGAGGATCCAGCGAGCTGATCATACAGATCGTTGATCCTGGGGAGCGGATACTTGTTCTTTATCGTGACCAAATTAACGGGACGATAATCTACAACCATCCGGTCCGTACCGTCTTTCTTCTTGACAAAGAGGACGGGGCAAGCCCAAGGAGAAGAACCAGGACGGATGAAACCCTTTTGCAAGGACTCATCAAGTTGTTTCTTAAGCTCGGCTAGTTCTAAGGGTGCCATCTTGTAAGGTCTCCTAGAGATTGGAGCGGTTCCTGGGATAAGATCTATGACGAACTCTACATCTCTGTCAGGTGGAACACCTGGCAGTTCCTCTGGAAAGACATCCGGAAAGTCACGGACTACGGGATATCTTCAAGGTCTGGAAGAGGGCTGGCATTAAGAGAATAGAGCTGACGCTTTGCAACTCTAGTGGAGACAGTGACTATCTTGCCAGATGGGTGTGTAAGCTGAACAGACCTAGTGTAACAATCAATCTTGGCATATGAGCTTTCATCCAGTCCATACCCAAGATGATGTTAATATCTGTAGACTTGAGGGCTATAAGTGATGCAAGGAATACAAGTCTGTCAACAAGGATTTCGTTACCATGGCTTACACTAGAGGTTTGCCATTTGGATCCAGGAGTTTGAATGACTAGTGGAGAGGGCATATCACAAAATGACATGTTGTGCAAGTTAGCATAGCTTTCAGAAATGAAGGAGTGAGATGCTCAAGTATCGAACAGAAGCGATGCTGGATGACAATTGACAAGGAGTGTGCCAAGAACGATATCCGGATCATCATGAGTGTCTTTAGCTGAGACGTGATGCACACATCAACGTTCAGTGGGGGCTGACTTGACACTGATCATCTTGCGTGATGGCTTACCATGGCCAACATACTTCTCGGGCTGGGGTGGAGCATAACTAGCCCGAGAGCAGTCACGTGCATAGTGTCCTGGCTTCCCGCATGTGAATCAAGTCCCTGAGGTTGGACATGGACCCGCACTAACAAGCGGTCTACCAATAGGCCTGGGTGGAACATACGACTGAGCTGGGGGAGGCACCACATGGGATGGCCTTGGTGAATATCCGGAAGGAAGAGCGGAGTTTGGAATCCAAATCCGGCGCTTCTGAGAACCAGAACCGGAGGAGGATCCCAAATCACGGGTGTGCTTACGAGACTCCTCATAAGTGAGCTGAGCTGTCTCTGCATTAATGGCTTTGTTCACAAGAGCTTGGAATGTATCACAATGATGCAGGTGGAGATCACGACGCAACTTGGGGTTGAGACCCTTTCGGAACCTAGCCTGCTTCTTGGCGTCCGTGGACACTTCTTCTGTGGCATAACGGGCGAGGTTCTCGAACTCTCTGCTGTAAGCATCAACAGCCATCTTATTCTGGGTGAAACTACAGAACTCTTCTCTCTTGCGATCAAGGAGGGCCTGGGAATGTGATGCTCGCGAAAAGCCTCAGTGAAATCCCTCCAGGTAGGAATCTGGCCAGCTGGAAGCATAGCCTCATAGTTCTGCCACCAAAGACTAGCAGGACCTTCCAGGTGGTATACAGCATAAGTGACCTTGTCATCTTCAGCTACGCTCGCGGAATGCAGCTTATGAGTGATGCTACGGAGCCAGTCATCTGCATCGAGTGGCTCGATGGAATGATGAAAGGTAGGTGGGTGCAAGCGAATGAAGTCATGAATGGTTGTAGACCCTTTGAACTGATGTGTGGTGTTCTCCTCGATACGTGCCAACAAGCGGTAAGACTCACGCTTGTTCCTCTCCATTTCTAACATGAACTCTGCCAACGAAGGCTGGTCGGGAGGATCCTCATCCTTACCATCTCCGTGGTTCTGGCTACGAGCAACAGAACTTTGCTTAACTGATGACATCCCGAGAAACGAAACCAAGGAGGAAATCAGCATCAACTATAGGCTGTAGAATGTAGGACAAGGAAATTAGTATCTCTCGAACTCCTAGGGCAATTCCGGCAGCATAACGGCAATAAAATGCTCAAAATGGGACATCCTGCTAAAATGGAGTAGTACAACAACTCAACATCACCTCAAGGTTCTGAGATAATACTGAACAGGTTACAACGAAAGTACTCGAAAACTGGGTATGACTCTGATCAACCAAACCTATGGGACTACGGAGTAGTAACACGTGATCTACATAGATGGAAGAGAAAGCCTAGTTCCTTAACCCCGCAGGAAAGATAGGATGACTCAGATCAGAAGGCCATGAGGTATAAGAAGTAAAAAGAGCCTTACGTTCCTTCCCACAATCAATTCCCTTACATAACTAAAGAATTTCTAGACTCAACTTCGACCAGTTTGGCTTGGTAATCCTACAGGCAGTCAGGCTCTGATACCAGCGCTGTCAGGACCCCGACTCAATGCCACATCGATCTAGCATGTAACACCTCATATCACTTTGCGGCCTCACGCACCGTATCCCCACGGGTGTCGCCTTACCTTTGCCCGGGACCGTTTGCGCCTTTTGGCACACGTATATGATGGTGTCGCTAGCATCCATATGATAAAGAGCCCGGGCTGACATGTCTAGTCGTAAACCCAAAGTGGCACTAACTTACAGGGACAGGCATCCATGACCCAGCATCGAACGTGTCGGTCATCAGCGAGTGAATCCAGGCTGTAGCACTGGGCTAACAGGACTCCGGTGAACCGGGCTGTAGCGGGCTAACAGGACTCCGGTATTCATCGCGTGACATTTCCCCGAAGGGACAGACACAGGATCGAAGAAGGACATATGCCGGCCAGCCTAAGTGTTCCGGAGCAGCAGCAAGCTACCAGGGCTCAGTGGAAGCACTAGGAGACATTTCCCGGTAAGAGAGGCTACTAAGAATAAACAACTAGATAGTCAGATCCCACACATAGCAATACACATTACACGTACGCATAACATGCAAGTATGTGCTGTACAACATGGCATCACAGCATAACTCAACAATCATATAGATAGAGGCTCAGAAGAGCCATCATAGCATTTATTGCAAACAGGGGTCACAAAACCCATCATACAGAGCATACAAGCAACAAGTGGAAGCATTACATGTCTGGGTACAGACACCTACAAATGAAAAAGGCTGAAGAGCCTGACTATCTACAACATCCGATGAAGATCGTAGCTGAGGTACAAGCTACTCGTCGAAGTCCACGAGAACACTAATAAGACCGAAGTCTCCGCTGCAAAAACATAAATAAAGCAACATGAGTACAAAGGTACTCAGCAAGACTTACATCAGATCCTATCATACATGCATTTGTATCAAGAGGGTAATGTGGGGTTTAGTTGCAGCAAGCCAGCTTTGACTCTGTGGCTATCCTGTTCTACAACTACCAAAAACTCTTGAGGTGAGACAACGTACACGAGTCCACTAATCACCACACAATACACTACTATGGATTCATCCCCGTCTCCCTACGAGAAGGCCATCCATAGCACTCACACTTGTCTTGAGCATTTTAGAGTATCCACTTCAAGTTGTCTATGTACCATGTAAGTATCCAAGAAGTCCATAACCGCGGACCCAGCTATTCGAATAGATCATGTTAACCCTGCAGGGGTGTACTTCTTCACACACGCTCTCGCCACTTACCGCCATGTACACGTCATGTATCTCGGCAACCTTCAAGCGGAAGCCTGGCGAGGGTGTCGGCCATGACCTGACTAACCACACAAGACTCTAGCACAGGTTTATCGCCTATTCGGGTTCCATCCGCAAGGAGATCCGGCCGGGGTGTCGCTCACGGCCCCAAACGATGTGTGCAGGGTTCCCGAGCCCACCATCCGGGTGCCACTCGGTACACCAGGCCACATGTGCCTAGTCTGTCCCAAGCCCACCCTGCCGGGTGCCACTTGGTAGAAGAATAGCACTACCTACAAACACCAGAAACTAGTTGCGACTCCTGGACAGAGATCAAGTTGGCTAATAAGTCAAGAGGGGCACTTAAGCATTCCAATGTGTGGTAGTATCGAGTCATTGGACAACATACTTAGAACTCAGTGCTTAAGGACGGTTCCAGTGAGACAACCCACCATGTACTCCTACATGGCCTCTCACCGCTACCTTTACCAAATCTTGTTCACACACTTAACTCTCAGGGGGTTAATTAAGCGGTGATTAGCACTAAGCTAATCACCTGACGGACCGGGCCCACATGGAGGGGCTCAGGCGACGGGGCTCACCGCCGGCGACCTCTGGACGCGGCGGAGTCCGCGCGACAGGCCACGGGGACGGCGTCTGAGAGCACCGGGGCGTAGCCCGGGCTCGTCCGCATCCAGGGGAGCAGACGGGAAGCCGCGGGGACGCCGGAGCTCGCCGGAGCAAAGCTCGCGGCGGCGGCCGGAGCTCGGCTTCGGTCGGGAACGGGCTGCGGGGCACGGGGAGGCCACCTGAGGGGCTCGGCGGCACCCTCGTGGCACCGGGAGCACGATAGGGTGCTTGGTTTGGGCGGAGGCGGGCCGAGACGACGACGGTGACATGGACGGCGGCGAGAAGCTTCGGTCGTGGTGGGGAGGAGGGCTACGGCGAGCGGCCAGCAAAATGAAGAGAGGGAAACGGTGGCGGAGCTCACCGCGGTTGCAGCGGGCGTCGAAGCGGGCTCGGGGACGTCCTGCGTGCGGCGAATCGACGGCGGTGGTGGTCGGAGCCCGAGGTGGAAGACGACGGCGACGGCGGCTCCACAGGGCGTCTGGCGTCTTGTGGCTTGACGGAGAGCTTCAGGGCGAGGGGGCGGAGCTCCTGCGCGTGTCGGAGAGGCGAGGGGGAGGCTGTGGCGGCGGCTATGGCGAACGGCGGCGACGGTGATTCTCGGGTGAGAGAGAGAGAGCAGGGGGAGAGAAGGAGGGCGAGGGAGAGTGCGAGAGGGGTCAGGGTGGCGTGGCGACGCGCGGGATCGTCCAGAGCGACGAGGGGGGCGCCAGGCAAGCAGGGAGGCTGGTGGCGTGGCGCGGTGGCGCGCGCGCGCCGGGCACGCTCCCCTCCCTCTGTCGAGGACGAAGACGACAGAGGAGGAGGCGGGCTGGGCCGCCTGCTGGCTGGGCCGGCCTGCTAGGCCGCTGGGCTGCACAGGAGTTAGGCGCCAGGTAGTCCAAGTAGGGTTTTCCCCTTTTTGTTTTCTTTTCTAATTTTTCTGACATTTGTTTTGATTTAATTAAAATATTAAACCATTTTATTACCTTATGCCAATTTTTGCAGGAGCTAGATATATTATTCCAGAGCTCCCCAACAGGTGGCATAATTTTTGGACATATATTAATATATATATATAACTAATATATTTCCAATGCAAATATTTATGCATTAATTCCAAATGGCCAAAATAAATATCCATGAGCTCCTAAAAATATTGGTTTGATTTTTATCTCTGTCCAATATTTTCAGAGAGCAACATGAGCATTTTCTTGGACCCTTTTGGAGAAATTTTTATTTGGGTCATTTTCAAAAATGATTCTGAGGGTTCCACCAATCCTCATTTCAAATTTAAATGAAATTTAAACATGATGCACAATGACTAGCTAGTCTAGGTCATACCAGACTAGGGATGTGACAAGTTACCCACATCGATATTTTTGGGCAGGAACTGAGGAGGGACGTGGAAGGAATCTCCAGCCCTTCCCCGCAGCCAGAGGACCCTGAAAGGGCCCTGGATCCGGGACTCGAAGAAGACCCAGATGCGGCCGTGGAGCTTGTCGACGGGATATTTTATCGGGCGAGCCGCGACGGTGCCCCGGTGGCTATCATCGCTGATTATCCTGGACTGTTACCTTCGTCGCGTGTAAGCCAAGCCGAAGACTCGATCCTCCGAAGAGGATTCTTTCCTGATGTCACACCTTATCCCTGATATGTCGTGCCTTTGCAGAGGCGACGTTCGGAGCGCAGGGCCGAGCCCCTAGGAACCCGTCAGCCACAGGCGTCCGGATTGGGTAGGCTCAAGAGGAAGGCGATTAGAACCGACACGCCTCTACAGAGGTAAGAAAACAACCTGCCATGTAATTTGTTGTCATTTGAAGTATAACAGTGCCCTTTTTACATCTTGGCAGGAAGAGGAGTATCCGGACTGTATCCGGAGATCCTGCCAACCATGCCTCCACCAATTGGGCTCTAGGACCAACTTCGAGAGAGGAGGCAGATGTAGGGCCGACGCCGTATAGTCCTCCAACAGAGGACGCAGACATGCTCTCTGCCACAAATTCGGAAGTAGAGAGCTCCATGCATCATCGGCGTCGACGAGTCGTGCTTCGCAACAACATCTTTTCCGAAGAGGCATTTAATGCCTTCAATTCGGGAGACGCATACATCCGAGCCGCTCAAAGTGGACTCGCCCAGGCGACAGTCCAGTATACTAAAGATATACGAGTAAGAAAGTTTGATGAGCATGTATAGTAGTAGCCCCTCAGACTTGGAACGGTTGAAACAACAGTTTTAAGTATCAATTTATGCGCAGGTTCTTGTAGATAAGAATGAGCAATTGTCTCGGGAGCTAGAGGAGTGCAAGACTCAACTCAGGGCCACGGTTGCCAAGCTAGAGGAATCCCATAAGGCCTCCTCCGGTAACATTTATCTTGAGTGTGCGAAAGTGAACCGGTTAGCAACTGGCTGGCATGACGAATTTAACAGAAAATTCTGCAGATAACGCTGGAGTAAATCCGGAGGGCGGCGGGGATGACGAATCGCATCTCCAGAGGCAACTAAAGGCCGGTGAGCGCATTCTTATGCAAGAGAAGCATGATAACAATATGCTCCAAGATGCCAATGTTCGGCTGGACGTGGAATTGAAGGACGTCCGTGCGCAGCTGGCAGACTCCGTGAAGGAGAACAGAAGGCTTCGCCGTGGCATTTATCGTAAGTTCCTAAACAACTGTAGCATATTTTGGCGAGGAAGTATATTGAAACAGTTGTGTTTGTAGGAATGCTGACGGGTCGCCCTGAGGAGGAGATGCCCGCTTCTGTAGGTGATTTACCGCAGGACCTCTCACAACTGCACGAGCAAGCTCGGCAGGTGATGCAGGGCATTGCGCAGTCTCTGTGGCCATCAAGCTCCCTGCCAAATGGCATGGGGGGCTTGTGGACATGCTCCAAGGAGCACGGCGGCGCTTCTGTTTGTGGAAGTTATCAGCCTACCGGCAAGGTGCAAGAGAAGCATGGGCGATGGTGAAGACGCGCTACACCCAGCTGGACCCAAACCATATGGCCGAAGTTGGACCGGCCGGGCCAGATGGGCAAGAAATTCCCGTGAGTCTGGTATATGACCAGGTGGTGTTAGAGGCAAAGTATTCTCAACATGATTGTAAGCTAGATAGCCTGTTGGATGGTATAGAGGATGAATATAATTAGTCCAAATGACTGTGTAATTCGATGGACATAAGTAGCCTCTAGCCGGATTAAAATCATTTGTCATGACAGACCTTTTCGCTTCAGCCCCCGGATCCTAAAGTCCGGGGTGTGTCTGAATACCCGCTCGGTTATATAAAACCGGAGTATGCATGGAGACCAGGCGTAGGGGTCATAAGTGCTTGAACAGACAAGTACCCAACTAGTTATGTTATATTGCATGGTTAGCAAGAACATCTTCCAGGGAGAATAGTTCCGTTAAGGGTTCCTTTCCCTGGGTAAGCATGTGTCAAGGCACATGTCTGGACTGCGAACCAAAGCGCAGGATACAAAACTTCTGGGGATTAATGTTATAATAAACGAAGACATCTTTTGTTCACCGACCGAATATTCTCTTAAGGAAACTAGCTTTCGGCTTCACCCAGTCTGAGGTACACATCCGGCTCAACCGGCAGTAACAATCGCAGAGGTGCTCCCCTTATGCCCTAGCTGAATTAACGGGAACGTAGGGCATAAACACAGGAGCCAGGCAACCCAGCTTGGCCACGTCTTAAGTCATATCGATGCATATAATGGTGAAGAAAAGGCACACATGGAAAAAGAAACGCATGTGTGACGGGCAAAAAGCCTCGAAAATAATTTATATTTAGCTTCCGCATAGGAAGCCCCCAGGTAAAGCTTACACACATAGTGCGGCCGGAATAATCCGGGAATCCGCACTGTATTAAATACTGTGTGTGAAAAGAAAAAGATCGAGAAAGGAAAAGGGAGGGAGCATAATTTAAAAAGGAGGGTTAAGGAGACGAACACTGAGTTCGGCGCTAGGCGTAGAATCTCCGGAGTCTGGCCGCGTTCCATGGGTTCGGCTCGAGTATGTTATCAGACGCATTACGTAAGCGGTACGCTCCTCCGGTGAGAACTTTGTCGATGATGAAGGGGCCTTCCCACTTGGGTTTGAGCTTGTCCTTCTTCTTCTCCGGTAAGCGTAGAACGAGTTCGCCAATATTATAAGTTTTGGCCCGCACTTCTCTGCTTTGGTATCGTCGAGCCTGTTGCTGATAGAATGCGGAACGGGCCTTAGCGACATCGCGCTCCTCCTCCAGGGCATCCAAATTATCCTGCCGATCTAACTCGGCTTCCTTCTCTTCGTACATGCGTACGTCGTGGTGAATCATGTATTATGTCGCAAGGTAGTACTGCTTCCGCGCCGTACACCATAAAAAATGGTGTATATCCGGTGGTGCGATTCGGCGTGGTCCGCAGCCCCCAGAGTACGGAGTCGAGCTCCTCGACCCACTGAGTATCCGACTCTGTCAAGGATCGCACTAGTCTGGGTTTGATGCCGCTCATGATAAGACCGTTTGCCCGTTCGACCTGGCCATTTGTTTGAGGATGGTAGACGGAAGCATAGTCGAGCTTAATGCCCATTTTGCCGCACCAAGATTTCACCTCATCGGCCGTGAAATTTGAGCCATTATCGGTGATGATGCTGTGGGGGACACCGTATCGGTGTACGACCCCGGATATAAAGTCTATTACTGGTCCGGACTCGGCCGTTTTCACTGGTTTGGCTTCTATCCATTTGGTGAACTTGTCAACCATGACCAATAAGTATTTTTTCTTATGGCTTCCCCCTTTAAGGGGTCCAACCATATCCAAGCCCCCAGACCGCGAAGGGCCAAGTTATGGGGATTGTTTGGAGAGCGGTAGGGGGCATATGACTCTGATTGGCAAAGAGCTGGCAACCGACGCAGTGTTGGACAAGGTCATGTGCGTCTGCTTGGGCTGTCGGCCAATAGAAACCTGTACGGAAGGCTTTGCTGACTAATGCTCGAGCCGCGGCGTGGTGTCCTCCCAGCCCGGCATGGATTTCAGCCAAGAGCTGCCTCCCTTCCTCTTCGGAGATGCACCTTTGGAGCACTCCGGTGGCGCTTTTCTTATACAGTTCCCCTTCATGGACCTTGTAAGCTTTAGAACACCGGACGATGCAACGTGCTTCATTTTGATCTTTGGGGAGCTCTTGCCTATTTAGGTAGGCCAAGAAAGGCTCAGTCCACGGGGCGATTATAGCCATTATTTCGTGGGTTGACGATGTTATTTCAGTGGTGGAGCCTCCGATTATGTCTGATAGTTCGGAATCTGGGGATGTATTCGGATCCGTGCTGGTACTGCCGGACTCCCCTTCCCATACCATGGATGGCTTGAACAGCCTTTCCAGGAATATGTTAGGTGGGACTAGGTCGCATTTAGCACCGAATGCGGGCAAGGACATCTGCCGCTTGATTGTTTTCTCGAGCCACATGGTGGAATTCGAGCCCCTCGAACCAAGCTGACATTTTAAGGACGGCATTGCGATAGGCCGCCATTTTCGGATCCTTGGCATCAAAGTCTCCATTTATTTGTGATATTGCGAGGTTTGAATCCCCGCACACTTCTAGGCGTTGAATGCCCATAGAGATTGCCATCCAAAGACCATGCAACAGAGCCTCATATTCGGCTGCATTGTTGGAGTCTGTGTATAATATTTGGAGGATGTATTGGACCGTGTCTCCGGTGGGAGAAGTCAGGACTACGCCTGCTCCCAGTCCGGCCAGCATTTTAGAGCCGTCAAAGTGCATGATCCAGTTAGAGTACGCGCCGTACTCTTTAGGGAGTTCGGCTTCCGTCCATTCAGCGACGAAGTCGGCTAATACTTGCGACTTGATAGCCCGCCGAGGCTTGTATGTTATGTAAAATGGAAGGAGCGCGATGGCCCATTTAGCAATCCGGCTGGTGGCATCGCGGTTATTTATTATGTCGTTGAGTGGTACTTTGGAGGCCACCGTAATCGAACACTCTTGAAAGTAGTGTCATAGCTTTCGGGATGACATGAAGACCGCATATGCTATTTTTTGATAGTGTGGGTATCGGGATTTGCATGGGGTGAGGACCGTGGATACGTAATAAACCAGCTTCTGTAGGGGGAATTTGTATCCTGAACCTCTCGTTCGACAACGAGTACTGCGCTTACAACTTGATGTATTGCAGCTATGTACAGTAGCATAGGTTCGCCGATATTTGGCGCTGTTAGGACTGGATTATTGGCCAATAAGGTCTTTATTTCATCCAGTCCGGCCGCGGCTGCATCCGTCCACACGAAGTGTTCGGTACGCCTAAGAAGGCGGTAAAGAGGCAATGCCTTTTCTCCTAACCTGGAGATAAAGCGGCTCAAAGCAGCCACGCATCCAGCTAGTTTTTGGATATGTTTGAGGTCTGTTGGTATAGCCAACTGCACAAAGCTCGGATTTTTGCCGGATTAGCTTCGATTCCTCTATTGGAAATGATGAAGCCCAGCAGTTTTCCGGAAGGGATGCCGAAAACGCATTTCTCCGAATTCAGCTTGATGTCGTATGTTCGTAGGTTGTCGAACGTAAGCCTCAAGTCATCTATGAGGGTTTCGATGTGTCTTGTTTTTATGACTACGTCGTCCACGTATGCCTCCACTGTTTTGCCGATTTGCTTTTCCAGGCATGTTTGAATCATGCGTTGATAGGTTGCTCCGGCATTCTTAAGCCCGAAAGGCATAGTGTTGAAGCATGAAGGGCCATATGGCGTTATGAAAGCTGTTGCAGCTTGGTCGGATTCTGCCATCTTTATTTGATGGTATCCGGAGTATGCGTCGAGGAAACACAGCGAGTCGTGTCCAGCTGTGGCATCGATGATTTGATCGATGCGAGGGAGGGGAAAGGGATCCTTGGGGAAAGCCTTGTTAAGGTCTTTGAAGTCGACGCCAAGGCGCCAGGATTTGTCCTTCTTTGGTACCATTACCAGGTTCGCCAGCCAATCCGGATGTTTGATATCTCTGATGAATCTGGCCTCAAGTAGCTTGGCTAGCTTCTCCCCCATGGCTTGCCGTTTGGGCTCCAAAGATCGCCTTAGGGTCTGTTTAACAGGTTTGTATCCCTTCAGTATGTTAAGGCTGTGTTCGGCCAATCCGCGTGGGATGTCCGGCATGTCTGATGGGTGCCAGGCGAAGATATCCCAATTCTCGCGTAAAAAGTCACGCAGTGCAGCGTCCATAGTGGGGTTCAACTGTGTCTCGATGGAAGCTGTCTTCATGGGGTCCGTTGGGTGGACTTGGAATTTGACTATCTCATCTGCGGGTTTGAATGAGGTGGACTTGGGTCGCTTGTCGAGTATCACGTCGTCCCTGTCCATGGTGGCGCGCAGCTTTGTTAATTCTTCTACCGCTAGGGCTTCGGATAGTGCTTCCGAGGCTAGTGCTGCAGTTTTATTTTTGGCGCGGAGTGCGACGTCCGGATCACTAGCTAGAGTGATAATTCCGTTGGGTCCGGGCATTTTAAGCTTCATGCACTCGTAATGGGGTATGCCTTGAAAGCTTGCAAATGCATCCCGCCCTAGAAGGGTGTGGTATCCGCTGTTGAAAGGATCCACTTGGAAGGTGATTTCTTCAGACTTATAATTCTCTGGGGTGCCGAATACCACATCGAGTGTGATTTTTCCTGCACACTGTGCCTCCCGACTAGGGATAATTCCCCTGAAGGTTGTGCCGCTTTGTTCAATGCGACTTTTGTCAATCTCCATCTTCTTGAGTGTTTCTTCGTGGATTAGGTTTAATCCGCTTCCACCGTCCATGAGCACTTTAGTGAGCCGAAAGCTGTCCACTATTGGGCTGAGGACCAGAGCGGCCGGCGCCCGGACGGACTGGAATTGAGGTTCGTCACTGGCATTGAAGGTTATAGCAGTGTCTTTCCACAGATTTATTTTTGCCACATGGGAAATTTCAGCGGAGCTTTGATGCGCTCGCTTGCGCCTATTGTTTGAGGCGAAAGTCTCGAAGACTATCAGTACCGTATTGTGTTCCTTGGCGGGATGTGGTTCTGCTTTATGGTTCTCGAGGAGATTCTCGCCACTCTGAGCTACCTGCCAGAGTATCCAACATGCTCTAAGGCTATGGGTCGGCATTGCATCCGGCGTGCTGTGAAGCTTACATGGCCCGTTAAGCCATTCTTCCAATATGGTCCCACGCCCTGGGGCGGGTTTTGGTTTCTTGGGAATTGAGTTGGTCGACTTACGAGAGTTCGGCCGTTTAGTTCGGACAAAGGTTCTAGTGAGGGTCGTACTATCCCAAAATTCTGTTTGGGTCTTCTAGGCAGTTTCCATTGCACAGTATTTCTGTACTATAGTTGCCAAGTCCGTAAAGTGCACTATGTCATGGCGACTTATAGCATTAAGGAGTCCTTTGTTCGTGCAATTTCTACAGAAAAGAGAGACTACGTCCTCCTTGTGGCAGTCCTTGACTTTATTAAGAGCAAGGAGAAATCTGGCCCAGTAATGGTGTACCGTCTCCTGGGGCTCCTGCCTGATATGGGAGAGATGGTTTAAGTCCTAGCGGGCGTCGTTGGCTGAATCCGGATTCTGATCTGATCTGACGCCCGAGGGCATGGGAAGTAGCGAGCCTGATAGTTCGGGATCCGGAGAATTACCTAATCCCTTCGGCCCAACGCCCGATTCTAAGTCCGGGACCTGGGTCATGTCTTCCTTTGGGTGGGTGTTCGGCTCAGCGAGTTCGGTGATCCGGACATAATTCGTCCTCAAGGTTGAGGGGCAACCCACGTGTGGTTCCTCCACTACCGCTATCTCATGGGTGGCCGGCGGGGATCTAATGTCCCTCTAGTCAGGTTTAAGCCCAATCCGGTCATAGTCTGTAGTGACTCCCAAAGCGGCGATGCGAT
The DNA here is from genome assembly GCF_018294505.1 of Triticum aestivum. NCBI lineage: Eukaryota > Viridiplantae > Streptophyta > Magnoliopsida > Poales > Poaceae > Triticum > Triticum aestivum. The sequence continues at coordinate 179,786 of NC_057801.1, forward strand.
CCAAGAGCTCGTTAAGAGAGGAGAGATCCATCGGATCCATCTGTTCGGCAAGCTCCGAATCAATGCGAAGGTTATGCGTGATGACCTGAGAGGCCATCGTTGGCGCGAGAGCCGATGGGGCGGTCATAATGAAGCCGCCAAGCCGGAGAGTCTGGCCTACAGCCAGCGCTCTCCCAGAAGTGATGTCGTCCTTGACAACGAGATGATCCATCGAGCCCTTGCAGCGGCGACACAGAGGAACTCTCAATGAAAGCACCAATGTCGGTGTCAAAACCGGCGGATCTTGGGTAGGGGGTCCCGATCTGTGCGTTTTAGGCTGATGGTAACAGGAAGCAAGGGACACAATGTTTACCCAGGTTCGGGCCCTCTCGATGGAGGTAAAACCCTACTTTCCTGCTTGATTATTATGAGGATATAAGTAGTACAAGAGTATATCTACCATGAGATCGTAGAGGCTAAACCCTAAGAGCTACCCTATGATGGTATGATTGTAATTGTGATCGGCCTTCTAAGGACCATCCTCTCCGGTTTATATAGACAGTGGAGAGCTAGGGTTTACATGGAGTCGGTTACAAGGAAGGAAACATAATATCCGGATCGCCAAGCTTGTCTTCCACGCAAAGGAGAGTCCCCTCCGGACACGAGCCGAAGTCTTGAGTCTTGTATCTTGACGCTTCTATAGTCCGGACGATGAATATAGTCCGGCTGTCCGGATACCCCCTTATCCAGGACTCCCTCAACGGGCGCATGCTGGCGGCGTGGCCGGGCACGGCCAGGAGCGGGCGGAACGGTGTCGTATGGCGAGCGGAGAGAGGGAGAGGGGGAGTGTGCTCACAGAGCCCTGTAGAGGTGCTAAAGCAGGCTCGAGGAGGCGCCGGAGTTCGAGGAGGGGCGGTCCGACGAGGAGGCAGTCCCACGAGGGAGGGCTTCGGGCGGCAGGCGGCGGGGTCGGGGATGAGGCGGTCCGGCAATGGCGCGGTCGCGAAAGAGGCGACGGCGTCAGGGGCAGGCGTAGGGTCGGGGCGCACCATGCGGGAGGAGACGGAGAGGCGCGCGCCGATGAGGTGGCGAGGGGCGACCGCAAGGTGGTCGGGGCTCGCTGCCCCGATCTCGATCCAGACGGGATCGGGTGAGGGAGGGGGAGTGGGGAACGAGGAGGAGTGGGGGGGCGTGCGGGGTTAGGGTTACGGGGAGGGAGTGGCCTAATAGGCCAGGGGGCGCGAGGGAGCGGGCCAGCCTGCTGGGCTTGTCTCTGTGGCCTTAGGCCCAGGGGCAGGGGGGTTCCCTTTTGCTTTTGCTTTTTTTAACAGAAAAATGCTATGCAATATTTGAGCTGCCAAAAGGAGTTCTGTAAAATTGTGGGACTTGGCCAAATAAATACATTATAATATTTGGCACCCGCCACAAAAAGTTTGGGAGGAGTTTGAATTGATTTGGATTTTTCACAAATGGAAAAGCATTTAAAAATCTTGATTTGGAACTGCTTTAATTCCGAGGGGAAATTAGCTATCTCAAGTGATGTTGAATCACTCATGACATTTAGTTAGTGAATATTTGCAACCCAACAAACATTTTTGTTTTACTGTTTGGAGAAATAATTTACTTGACTTTATTTTAAAATTGAATTTGAATTGGTTTTGAATCCAAGTGAGATTAGCAACAGTAACAGTGATGACTTGGCATCATTAGTAAGGGATTACTATAGCTTGATTATTCGGGCGTTACAGCCAGACTATATGATTTTGTAGGGATAACTTTCTTTAGCCATGTTATTTTGAGAAGACATAATTACTTTGTTAGTATGCTTGAAGTATTATTACTCTTATGTCAATATTAAACTTTTGTCTTGAGTCTTTCGGATCTGAACATTGATGCCACAATAAAGAAAATTACATTGAGAATTATGCTAGGTAGCATTCCACATCAAATATTCTGTTTTTATCATTTACCTACTCGAGGACGAGCAGGAATTAAGCTTGGGGATGCTTGATACGTCTCCAACATATCTATACTTTTTTATTGTTCCATGCTATTATATTATCTGTTTTGGATATTTAATGGGCTTTATTATACCTTATATATTATTTTTGGGACTAACGTATTAACCGGAGGCCAAGTGCAAATTGCTGTTTTTTTTGCCTATTTTAGTGTTTCGCAGAAAAGGAATATTAAGCGGAGTCCAAACGGAATGAAACCTTCGGGAAAGTTATTTTTGGAACAAACGCAATCCAGGAGACTTGGAGTGGACGTCAAGAAAGAAACGAGGAGGCCACGAGGCAGGAGGGCGCGCCCAGGGGGATAGGCGCGCCCCCCACCCTCATGGGCCCCTCGTGGCTCTCCTGACCGACTTCTTTCGCCTATATATACTCATATACCCTGAAAACATCCGAGAGCAGCACGAAACCCTATTTCCACCACCGCAACCTTCTGTACCGTGAAATCCCATCTTGGGGCCTTTTTCGGCGCTCCGCTAGAGGGGAAATCGATCATGGAGGGCTTGTACATCAACACCCATAGCCTCTCCGATGAAGTGTGAGTAGTTTACCACAGACCTTCGGGTCCATAGTTATTAGCTATCTTCTCTCTCTTTGGATCTCAATAAAAGTTCTCCTCAATCTTCTTGGAGATATATTCAATGTAATTCTTTTTGCGGTGTGTTTGTCGAGATCCGATGAATTGTGGGTTTATGATAAAGATTATCTATGAACAATATTTTAATCTCCTTTGAATTCTTTTATGTATGATTGGTTATCTTTGCAAGTCTCTTCGAATTATCAGTTTGGTTTGGCCTACTAGATTGATCTTTCTTGCAATGGGAGAAGTGCTTAGCTTTGGGTTCAATCTTGCGGTGTCCTTTCCCAGTGACAGCAGGGGCAGCAAGGCACGTATTGTATTGTTGCCATCGAGGATAAAAGGATGGGGTTTATATCATATTGCTTGAGTTTATCCCTCTACATCATGTCACCTTGCCTAATGCGTTACTCTATTCTTATGAACTTAATACTCTAGATGCATGCTGCATAGCGGTCGATGTGTGGAGTAATAGTAGTAGATGCAGAATTGTTTCGATCTACTTGTCGCGGACGTGATGCCTATATACATGATCATGCCTAGATATTCTCATAACTATGCACTTTTCTATCAATTGCTCGACAGTAATTTGTTCACCCACTGTAATACTTATGCTATATTGAGAGAAGCCACTAGTGAAACCTATGGCCCCGGGCCTATTTTCCATCATATAAGTTTCCGATCTATTTTATTTTGCAATCTTTGCTTTCCAATCTATATCATAAAAATACCAAAAAAAATTATCTTATTATCTCTATCAGATCTCACTTTTGCAAGTGGCCGTGAAGGGATTGACAACCCCTTTATCGCGTTGGTTGCATGGTTCTTATTTGTTTGTGTAGGTACTAGGGATTTGCATGTACCCTGCTACTAGATTGATACATTGGTTATCAAAAACTGAGGGGAATACTTACGCTACTTTGCTGCATCACCCTTTCCTCTTCAAGGGAAAACCTGTTGGGGAACGTTGCAGAAAATAAAAAAATTCTACGCTTCACCAAGATCAATCTATGGAGTTCATCTAGCAACGAGAGAGAGGAGTGCATCTACATACCCTTGTAGATCGCGAGCGGAAGCGTTCAAGAGAACGGGGTTGAGGGAGTCGTACTCGTCGTGATCCAAATCACCGAAGATCCTAGTGCTGAACGGACAGCACCTCCGCGTTCAACACACGTACAGTTGGGAAGACGTCTCCTCCTTCTTGATCCAGCAAGGGGGAAGGAGAGGTTGATGGAGATCCAGCAGCACGACGGTGTGGTGGTGGAAGCAGCGGCGATCTCGGCAGGGCTTCGCCAAGCTCAGCGAGAGGGAGAGGTGGTACGGGGGGAGAGGGAGGCGCCAGGGACTAGGGTGCGGCTGCCCTCCCTCCACCCCTCTTTATATAGGGGGCCTAGGGAGGTGCGCCGGCCCTGGAGATCCCATCTCCAAGGGGGGGCGGCGGCCTAGGGGGGAACTTGCCCCCCAAGTCAAGTGAAGCGCTCCCCCTACCCCTAGGGTTTCCAATCCTAGGCACATGGGAGGACCAAGGGGGGCACACCAGCCCACTAGGGGCTGGTTCCCTTCCCCTTTCAGCCCACGTGGCCCTCCGGGATAGGTGGACCCACCTAGTGGACCCCAGGGACCCTTCCGGTGGTCCCGGTACAATACCGGTGACCCCCAAAACTTTCCCGGTGGTCGAAATTGGACTTCCTATATAGAATTCTTTACCTCCAGACCATTCTGTAACTCCTCATGATGTACGGGATCTCATCCGGGACTCCGAACAACTTTCGGGTTTCCGCATACTAATATGTCTACAACCCTAGCATCACCGAACCTTAAGTGTGTAGACCCTACGGGTTTGGGAGACATGCAGACATGACCGAGACGACTCTCCGGTCAATAACCAACGGCGGGATCTGAATACCCATGTTGACTCCCACATGTTCCACGATGATCTCATCAGATGAACCACGATGTTGAGGATTCGAGTAACCCCGTATACAATTCCCTTTGTCAATCGGTATGTTACTTGCCCGAGATTCGATCATCAGTATCCCAATACCTCGTTTAATCTCGTTACCGGCAAGTTACTTTACTCGTACCGTTATGCATGATCCCGTGACCAAACACTTGGTCACATTGAGCTCACTATGATGATGCATTACTGAGTGGGCCCAGAGATACCTCTCCGTCATACGGAGTGACAAATCCCAGTCTCGATCCGTGTCAACCCAACAGATACTTTCGGGGATACCCGTAGTATACCTTTATAGTCACCCAGTTACGTTGTGACATTTGGTACACCCAAAGCACTCCTACGGTATCCGGGAGTTACACGATCTCATGGTCTATGGAAAAGATACTTGACATTGGAAAAAGCTCTAGCAAACGAACTGCACGATCTTGTGCTATGCTTAGGATTGGGTCTTGTCCATCACATCATTCTCCTAATGATGTGATCCCGTTATCAATGACATCCAATGTCCATAGTCAGGAAACCATGACTATCAGTCGATCAACGAGCTAGTCAACTAGAGGCTCACTAGGGACATGTTGTGGTCTATGTATTCACACATGTATTACGATTTCCGGGTAACACAATTATAGCATGAATAATAGACAATTATCATGAACAAGGAAATATAATAATAATCATTTTATTATTGCGTCTAGGGCATATTTCCAACAGTCTCCCACTTGCACTAGAGTCAATAATCTAGTTACATTGTGATGAATCGAACACCCATAGAGTTCTGGTGTTGATCTTGTTTTGCTCGCGGAAGAGGTTTAGTCAACGGATCTGCGATATTCAGATCCGTATGCACTTTGCAAATATCTATGTCTCCATCTTGAACATTTTCACGAATGGAGTTGAAGCGACGCTTGATGTGTCTGGTCTTCTTGTGAAACCTGGGCTCCGTGGCAAGGGCAATAGCTCCAGTGTTGTAATAGAAGAGGGTGATTGGTCCCGACGCATTGGGTATGACTCCTAGGTCGGTGATGAACTCCTTCATCCAGATTGCTTCATGCGCTGCCTCCGAGGCTGCCATGTACTCTGCTTCACATGTAGATCCCGCCACGACGCTCTGCTTGCAACTGCACCAACTTACTGCCCCTCCATTCAAAATATACATGTATCCGGTTTGTGACTTAGAGTCATCCAGATCTGTCTCGAAGCTAGCGTCGACGTAACCCTTTACGACGAGCTCTTCGTCACCTCCATAAACGAGAAACATGTCCTTAGTCCTTTTCAGGTACTTCAGGATATTCTTGACCGTTGTCCAGTGTTCCTTGCCGGGATTACTTTGGTACCTTCCTACCAAACTTACGACAAGGTTTACATCCGGTCTGGTACATAGCATGGCATACATAATAGACCCTATGGCTGAGGCATAGGGGATGACGCTCATCTCTTCTATATCTTCTGCCATGGTCAGGCATTGAGCCAAGCTCAATCTTACACCTTGCAATACAGGCAGGAACCCTTTCTTGGACTGATCCATATTGAACTTCTTCAGTATCTTATCAAGGTATGTGCTTTGTGAAAGACCTATGAGGCGTCTCGATCTATCCCTATAGATCTTTATGCCTAATATGTAAGCAGCTTCTCCAAGGTCCTTCATTGAAAAACACTTGTTCAAGTAGGCCTTAATGCTGTCCAAAAGTTCTATATCATTTCCCATCAAAAGTATGTCATCTACATATAATATGAGAAATGCTATAGAGCTCCCACTCACTTTCTTGTAAACGCAGGCTTCTCCATAAGTCTGCATAAACCCAAACGCTTTGATCATCTCATCAAAGCGAATGTTCCAACTCCGAGATGCTTGCATCAGCCCATAAATGGATCGCTGGAGCTTGCATACCTTGTTAGCATTCTCAAGATCGACAAAACCTTCTGGCTGCATCATATACAGTTCTTCCTTAAGATAGTAGTTAAGGAATGCCATTTTGATGTCCATTTGTCATATTTCATAATCATAGTATGCGGAAATTGCTAACATGATTCGGACGGACTTCAGCTTCTCTACGGGAGAGAAAGTCTCATCATAGTCAACCCCTTGAATTTGTCGATAACCCTTAGCGACAAGTCGAGCTTTATAGATGGTAACATTACCATCTGCGTCCGTCTTCTTCTTAAAGATCCATTTGTTTTCTATCGCTCACCGATCATCGGGCAAGTCCGTCAAAGTCCATACTTTGTTTTTATACATGGATCCTATCTCGGATTGCATGGCTTCAAGCCATTTGTTGGAATCTGGGCCCGCCATCGCTTCTTCATAGTTCGAAGGTTCACCATTGTCTAACAACATGATTTCCAGGACAGGGTTGCCATACCACTCTCGTGTGGAACGTGTCCTTGTGGACCTGCGAAGTTCAGTAGCAACTTGATCCGAAGTACCTTGATCATCATCATTAATTTCCTCTCCAGTCGGTGTAGGCACTACAGGAACCTCTTCCTAAGCTGCACTACTTTCCGGTTCAAGAGGCAGTACTTCATCGAGTTCTACTTTCCTCCCACTTACTTCTTTCGAGAGAAACTCTTTCTCCAGAAAGGACCCGTTCTTGGCAACAAAGATCTTGCCTTTGGATCTAAGGTAGAAGGTATACCCAATGGTTTCCTTAGGGTATCCTATGAAGACGCATTTTTCCGACTTGGGTTCGAGCTTTTCAGGTTGAAGTTTCTTGACATAAGCATCGCATACCCAAACTTTTAGAAACGACAGCTTAGGTTTCTTCCAAAACCATAATTCATACGGTGTTGTCTCAACGGATTTAGACGGTGCCCTATTTAAAGTGAATGTAGCTGTCTCTAGAGCGTATCCCCAAAATGATAGCGGTAAATCGGTGAGTGACATCATAGATCGCACCATATCCAATAGAGTGCGATTACGACGTTCAGACACACCGTTACGCTGAGGTGTTCCAGGCGGCATGAGTTGTGAAACGATTCCACATTTCCTTAAGTGCGTACCAAATTCATGACTTAAATATTCTCCTCCACGATCTGATCATAAGAACTTTATTTTTTGGTCACGTTGATTCTCTACCTCATTCTGAAATTCCTTGAACTTTTCAAAGGTCTTAGACTTGTGTTTCATCAAGTAGACATACCCATATCTACTTAAGTCATCAGTGAGAGTGAGAACATAACGATAGCCTCCACGAGCCTCAACGCTCATTGGACCGCACACATCAGTATGTATGATTTCCAATAAGTTGGTTGCTCGCTCCATTGTTCCGGAGAACGGAGTCTTGGTCATTTTGCCCATGAGGCATGGTTCGCATGTGTCAAATGATTCATGATCAAGAGACTCTAAAAGTCCATCAGCATGGAGCTTCTTCATGCGCTTGACACCTATGTGACCAAGGCGGCAGTGCCACAAGTATGTGGGACTATCGTTATCAACCTTACATCTTTTGGTATTCACACTATGAATATGTGTAACATCACATTCGAGATTCATCAAGAATAAACCATTGACCAGCGGGGCAGTTCCGCTTCCAGTGACCCTTCCCTTTGCAATAAAAGCACTTAGTCTCAGGCTTGGGTCCATTCTTTGGCTTCGTCCCGGCAACTGGTTTACCGGGCGTGGCAACTTCCTTGCCTTCCTTCTTGAAGTTCTTCTTACCCTTGCCCTTCTTGAACTTAGTGGTTTTATTGACCATCAACACTTGATGTTCCTTTTTGATTTCCACCTCCGCTGATTTCAGCATTGAAAATACTTTAGGAATAGTTTTCACCATCCCCTGCATATTGTAGTTCATCACAAAGCTCTTGTAGCTAGGTGGGAGCGACTGAAGGATTCTGTCAATGACCGCCTCGTCCAGGAGGTTAATGTCCAGCTGGGACAAGCGGTTGTGCAACCCAGACATTTTGAGTATGTGCTCACTGACAGAACTATTTTCCTCCATCTTACAACTATAGAACTTGTCGGAGACTTCATATCTCTCGACCCGGGCATGAGCTTGGAAAACCATTTTCAGCTCCTTGAACATCTCATATGTTCCGTGTTGCTCAAAACGCTTTTGGAGCCCCGGTTCTAAGCTGTAAAGCATGCCGCACTGAACGAGGGAGTAATCATCAGCACGTGACTGCCAAGCGTTCATAACGTCTTGGTTCTCTGGGATGGGTGCTTCACCTAGCAATCCTTCTAGGACATATGCTTTCTTGGCAGCTATGAGGATGATCCTCAAGTTCCGGACCCAGTCCGTATAGTTGCTGCCATCATCTTTCAGCTTGGTTTTCTCTAGGAACGCGTTGAAGTTGAGGTTGACATGAGTGTTGGCCATTTGATCTACAAGACATTTTTGCAAAGGTTTTTAGACTAAGTTCATGATAATTAAGTTCATCTAATCAAATTATTTAATGAACTCCCACTCAGATTAGACATTCCTCTAGTCATCTAAGTGATACATGATCCTAGTCAACTAGGACGTGTCCGATCATCACGTGAGACGGGCTAGTCGTCATCGGTGAACATCTCCATGTTGATTGTATCTTCCATACGACTCATGTCCGACCTTTCGGTCTCTTGTGTTCCGAGGCCATGTCTGTACATGCTAGGCTCGTCAAGTTAACCTAAGTGTTTATGCATGTATAAATCTGTCTTACACCCGTTGTATGTGAATGTTAGAATCTATCACACCCGATCATCACGTGGTGCTTCGAAACAACAAACTTTCGCAACGGCGCACAGTTAGGGGGAACACTTTCTTGAAATTATTATGAGGCATCATCTTATTTACTACCGTCGTTCTAAGCAAATAAGACGCAAAAACATGATAAACATCACATGCAATCAAACAGTGACATGATATGGCCAATATCATATAGCTCCTTTGATCTCCATCTTCGGGGCGCCATGATCATATTCGTCACCGGCATGACACCATGATCTCCATCATCATGTCTCCATGAAGTTGCTCGCCAACTATTACTTCTACTACTATGGCTAACGGTTTAGCAATAAAGTAAAGTAATTACTAAAGTGGGAGAGACAGACACCCGCTAGCCACCTTATGCAACTAGTGCATGTCAGTCGGTGGAACCTGTCTCACGTAAGCGTACGTGTAAGGTCGGTCCGGGCCGCTTCATCCCATGATGTCGCCGAAGCAAAATAAGACTAGTAGTGGCAAGAAAATTGACAACATCTACGCCCACAACAAATTTGTGTTCTACTCGTGCAAAGAAACTACACATAGACCTAGCTCATGATGCCACTATTGGGGAACGTTGCAGAAAATAAAAAAATTCTATGCTTCACCAAGATCAATCTATGGAGTTCATCTAGCAATGAGAGAGAGGAGTGCATCTACATACCCTTGTAGATCGCGAGCGGAAGCATTCAAGAGAACGGGGTTGAGGGAGTCGTACTCGTCGTGATCCAAATCACCGAAGATCCTAGTGCTGAACGGACAGCACCTCCGCGTTCAACACATGTACGGTTGGGAAGACGTCTCCTCCTTCTTGATCCAGCAAGGGGGAAGGAGAGGTTGATGGAGATCCAGCAGCACGACGGCGTGGTGGTGGAAGCAGCAACGATCTCGGCAGGGCTTTGCCAAGCTCAGCGAGAGGGAGAGGTGGTACGGGGGGACAGGGAGGCGCCAGGGACTAGGGTGCGGCTGCCCTCCCTCCCCCCTCTTTATATAGGGGGCCTAGGGGGTGCGCCGGCCCTGGAGATCCCATCTCCAACGGGGGGGGGGGGGGCCTAGGGGGCGGGACTTGCCCCCCAAGTCAAGTGCCCCCCCCCCCCACTAGGGTTTCCAACCCTAGGCGTAGGGGAGGCCCAAGGGGGGGCGCACCAGCCCACCAGGGGCTGGTTCCCTTCCCCTTTCAGCCCACGTCCCCTCCGGGATAGGTGGCCCCACCCGGTGGACCCCCGGGACCCTTCTGGTGGTCCCGGTACAATACCGGTGACCCCCGAAACTTTCCCGGTGGCCGAAACTGGACTTCCTATATAGAATTATTTACCTCCGGACCATTCCGAAACTCCTCGTGACATCCGGGATCTCATCCGGGACTCTGAACAACTTTCGGGTTTCCGCATACTAATATCTCTACAACCCTAGCGTCACCGAACCTTAAGTGTGTAGACCCTACGGGTTCAGGAGACATGCAGACATGACCAAGACGACACTCCGATCAATAAACAACAGCGGGATTTGGATACCCATGTTGGCTCCCACATGTTCCACGATGATCTCATCAGATGAACCACGGTGTCGAGGATTCGAGTAACCCCGTATACAATTCCCTTTGTCAATCGGTACGTTACTTGCCCGAGATTCGATCGTCGGTATCCCAATACCTCATTCAGTCTCGTTACCAGCAAGTCACTTTACTCATACTGTAAAATATGATCCCGTGACCAAACACTTGGTCACATTGAGCTCACTATGATGATGCATTACTGAGTGGTCCCAGAGATACCTCTCCGTCATACAGAGTGACAAATCTCAGTCTCGATCCGTGTCAACCCAATAGATACTTTCGGGGATACCCGTAGTATACCTTTATAGTCACCCAGTTACTTTGTGATGTTTGGTACACCCAAAGAACTCCTATGGTATCCGGGAGTTACACGATCTCATGGTCTAAGGAAAAGATACTTGACATTGGGAAAAGCTCTAGCAAACGAACTACACAATCTTGTGCTATGCTTAGGATTGGGTCTTGTCCATCACATCATTCTCCTAATGATGTGATCCCGTTATCAATGACATCCAATGTCCATAGTCAGGAAACCATGACTATCAGTCGATCAACGAGCTAGTCAACTAGAGGCTCACTAGGGACATGTTGTGGTCTATGTATTCACACATGTATTACGATTTCCGGATAACACAATTATAGCATGAATAACAGACAATTATCATGAACAAGGAAATATAATAATAATCATTTTATTATTGCCTCTAGGGCATATTTCCAACAAAACCAACGCATGCTCAAGAGGTAGCAAACGTCTTCTCATTCCGACCGATGAAGTACCAAACGGACGGCACCTCCGAGTTCTACACACGTTCAGCGTGATGACGTCCCTCGAACTCTTGATCCAGTAGAGTATTGAGGAAGTAGACGAGTTCCATCAGCATGACGGCGTGGTGACAGTGATGGTGATGTGATTCGCGCAGGGCTTCGCCTAAGCACCGCGAGAATATGATCGGAGGCGTAAACTATGGAGGGGGGCGCCGCACTCAGCTTGGAACAATTGATGCGTGTTGTAGCCCCCCCCCCCCCCGTATATAACTGAGGGAGAGGGGGAGGGCCGGCCCTAGGCGCGCCCCAAGTAGGAGGAGTCCTACTTGGGCTCCTAGTTGGATTCGCCCCCCTTCCTTTTACCGGAGGGGGAAAGCGGAAATAGAGAGAGGGGGAGAAGGAAAGGGGGGTGCCTCCAACACATGTTCGACCTTTTGGTCATATCTACTATATGACTCATGTTCGAGCTTTTGGTCTGCAGTGTTCCGAGACCATGTCTGTACATGCTAGGCTCGTCAACTTCAACCCAAGTATTCTGCATGTGCAAAACTGGCTTACACCCGTTGTATGTGAACATAGAATCTATCACACCCGATCATCATGAGGTGCTTCAAATTGACGAACTTTAGCAACAGTGCATACTCAGGGAGAACACTTCTATCTTGATATTAAGTGAAGGGACCATCTTATAATGCTACCGTCGTTCTAATCAAAATAAGATGCATAAAGGATAAACATCACATGCAATCAAAATATGTGACATGATATGGCCATCATATTGTTCTTTTGATCTCCATATCCAAACCAACGGTATGATCTCCATTGTTGCGTCGGGCTCGTCTCGCCAACTATTGCTTCTATAACTATTGCGAACACATAGTGATAAAGTAAAGCAATACATGGCGCTTAGTGATTGACACGCGGGTCATACAATAATTAAAGACAACCCTAAGGCTCCTGCCGGTTGTCGTACTCATCCACATGCAAGTCGTGAACTTATTACAAAACATGATCATCTCATACATCAACATATATCATATCACATCTTGACCATATCACATCACAACATACCCTCCAAAAACAAGTTCGAAGTCCTCTACTTTTTTGTTGCAAGTTCTATGTGGCTGCTACGGGAAACTAACAAGAACAGTTCTTACCTACGCAAAACCACAAGGTGATTATCAAGTTGCCATTTAACCCTCTGCAAGGATCGCCGTAGTCAAATTAGATTCAACTAAAGTGGGAAAAACAGACACCCGCCAGCCACCTTTATGCAAAATAAGTTGTATGTTAGTCGATGGAACCGGTCTCATGTACGTGAACATGTAAGGTTGGTCCGAGCCGCTTCATCCCACAATATCATCGAATCAAAAATAAGACATCAGCGGTAAGCAATATGAACATCACCGCCCACAACTCATTTGTGTTCTACTCGTGCATATCAGCTACACATAGACCTGGCTCATGATGACAATGTAGGGGAATGTTGCATGGAAAACAAAAAAAATTCTATGCACACGCAAGATCTATCCATGAAGATGCATAGCTACGAGAAGGGGAGAACATCTATATACCCTCGTAGATCGCTAAGCCGAAGCGTTTATCAACGCGGTTGATGTAGTCATACACCTTCATGATCCGTTCCGATCAAGCACTGAACATATGGCACCTCCGTGTTCAGCACACGTTCAGCTCGATGACGTCCTCGCCTTCTTGATCCAGCAAGAGGGGCAAAGTAGTAGAGGATTTCCAGCAGCACGACGGCATGGTGACGGTGGTAGTGAAACTATTTCCGCTAGTCTTCGCCAAGCACAACGGATTTAGAGCATAGGATTAACTAGAAGGAGAGGGGGCACCGGCACATGGCTTGGTGAATCATGGTGTGTTCTAGGGGCTAGCCCTGCCCCTCTATTTATATGTTGAGCCCTGGGGTCGTTACTTGGAGAGAGGGCCTCCCCAAAGTCGGTTTGCAACGCAAGGAAGAGTCCTTCTTGGATTCCAGCACCAGACACCATGGTCCTTGGCGTCTGGCCCAGACGCCATGGTCCTCGGCATCTAGCCCAGGGCAAAACGCTAGGGTCCCTGCCACCTGGTCCCTAACCTCCGCGAAACTTCCTTTTGCACCGACCTAAAGCCCCGTGGGCCTTACCCCTTAGCCTAACCAAAGTGTCCTTGCACCAAAAAGGTTTTGGAAACATCCGAAGCCCTTCCGGTGAATTCTGGAACCCTTCTGGAGACCAAACACTACCATCTTATATATCAATCTTTACCTCTGGACCATTCCGAAGCTCCTCGTCATGTCCGTGATGTCATACAGGACTCCGAACAACATTTGGTCACCAACATACATAAATCATATAATACCATATCATCAACGAATGTTAAGCGTGTAGACCCTGCGGGTTCAAGAATGATGTAGACATGACCGAGATGCTTCTTTGGTCAATAACCAATAGTGGGACCTGGATGCCCATATTGGTTCCTACATATTCTATGAAAATCTTTATCAGTCGAACCTTTATGACAACATTCATAGTTATCTTTGTCCATCGGTATGTTACTTGCCTGAGATTCGATCATTGGTATCTCCATACCTAGTTCAATATCGTTACCGGTAAGTCTCTTTACTTGTTCCGTAATACATCATCTTGTAACTAACTCCTTAATCACTTTGCTTGCAAGCTTCTTGTGATGTTGCATTACCAAGAGGGCCCAGAGATACCTCTCCGTTATACGGAGTGACAAATCCCAATCTCGACTCACGCCAACTCAACAGACACCTTCGGAGATACCTGTAGAGCACCTTTATGATCACCCAATTACGAAGTGACGTTTGATAGCACACAAGGTATTCCTCCGGTATCCGGGAGTTGCATGATCTCATGGTCGAAGGAACATGTATTTGACATTAAGAAAGCAGTAGCAATAAACTGAACGATCATATGCTATGCTAACGGATGGGTCTTTTCTATCACATCATTCTCCTAACGACGTGATCCCGTTATCAAATGACAATTCATGTCTATGGTCAGGAAACCTTAATCATCTTTTGATCAATGAGTTAGTCTAGTAGAGGCTTACTAGGGACTTGGTATTTGTTTATGTAACCACACATGTATTAAGTTTCCGATCAATACAATTATAGCATGAATAATAAACCTTTATCATGATTAAGGCAATATGATAATAACCACTTTATTATTGCCTCTAGGGCATATTTCCAACAAGAAGAAGAAGGGGGTCGCCTTCCCCCTCCCTTCCGGCGGTTGCCTGGAGGCTGCCCAGAAGATTTCACCCCTCCCTTCCAAACTATAAACATGTTAGGAGATTCATATAATGTCCAAATAAATATATTCAAGATTTCATGAAATGTTTGTGAATTTTTAAAAATCAAATATACGAAAAATGCTCATGAGTTCTCACCAATTCGAAAAATATTCATGAATTTTAAATAAAGTTTGTGAGGTCAAATTTTCTAAAAGTTTAAAATTGAAAAACCTAGAAAATTTGAAATGAAATGCCCATTACCGCAAGCAGATTGTTCACATTTAATTACTACCTAGTGACTCATCCGCCATCTCAAGTTGCTATATCTCGCCCAAAGCAAGCTGGAACAAAGTAGTAAGGCCATGTTACTTAACTCTAGACAGGCATTTCTCAAAAAAATAAACCTCGAGACGGGTCGACGTTTCTACTGTTTCTTCTCCATTTTCCCTGATTTCTTTTATGTTTCTTGTTTTTTCTCCATTTTTCATTATTTTCTTTTGCATTTTGTTCCTTCGTTTTTTCATTTACTTTTTTGTATATTTTGTTTATTTTTTCAGTTTTATTTATTCTTTTGGTTATTATTTGAAATCTTTTGTATAAGTCAACAACATTTTTCTAATACATGTCTAACATATTTCCAATACAAATTAAACATTTTTTTAATGCAGAGTCAACATTTTTAACATTTTTCAAGTGCTTGAGTAACATTTTTCATATACTTGTTTAATATTTTCCTCAAATTCTTGATTAGCATTTTTATATACATCATAAAAAATCCATCATTTTCTTAATATATGGTCAACATTTTTTCTATACACATTTAAAATTTTCTAAAATGATTGATTAATATTTTTCAAATAATTGTTCAACCATTTTTTTCAAATGCTTAATAAAAACTTTTGTATAAGTGATCAGAAAACTTTTTCATTTTTTAATTCATGGTCAACATTTTTATATACACATTTAACATTTTTCAAATGCTTGATCAACTTTTTCAAATACTTGTTCAACATTTTTTGCAAATGCTTGATTAAAATTCTTCATTTTTTAATAAGTGATCAACATTTTTCAAATACTTGTTCAACATTCTTAGTAATTAATAAATACTTTTAAAATACTTGTTCAGCATTTTTCAAGTACTCATTCAATATTTTTCAAATACTTTTTCAACATTTTGTAAGTGCTTGATTAACAATTTTATATACATGATCAAGAAATTTCATCATTACTTTAATACATGATCAACATTTTTGGTATACACATTCAACATTTTTCAAAGCATGATTAACATTTTCTAAAATATTACGCTAAGTAAGGTTTCATAATATATATGTTTAGAATATTTGAAAGTGTAAATAAAACTAAAAATGGAATCAAAAACAAAAAAACATGAAAAAAAAACAGAAAAGAAAAGGAGGCTGTGTACCTACCACGAACTGGGCCGGGCCATATCCTCGTGCGCTTAAGCGAGTAGAAGACTCGACTCGCTGAATACTAAACATGATGGGTCGTGGCCCATGTAGTCCTATTTGTGTTCAATTTCACCTAAAAAAATTGTGTTCAGTTTTTTCAGCCTAAACTTCATACTCGCTAAACATGAATTAAGAATAACGATCAAGCATTTTAAATTTGGAAGCGTCTAGGCAGCAACTGAGTGCTGGGTAAGGATCCCTGGCAACCTGCCAGATTTGGAAAGTTCTGGTCCCCCCCAGCAAAAAAGGAAACTTCTGGTCCCACCAGTGTATACGCGCAAGATCCCACACCGCGATGGGAGGACGAGACTGGTGGCCACCATCTCTCCTCCAACCCGCCCCTCCCTCACAATCACGTGCTTCCCCTCCTCTCTGCCCCATCCTTCTCTCCCAAGGAACCATTCTCTCCACCTGCTCCCCCATATCTCCCCTTCTACTACCCCAAGGAAACCTCCTGCCTACACATCGCCATGGATCTGAAACACTAGAGCTTCAAAAAAGATCAACTGTTTTCTATGAATAGAGGTGCGTTTTTTACCCTTCTCCCTGTTCTTTCTTCATGGTGGATCTCCCAAAACCTCCACCCCCAACCCCCTGCCACTCCCCTCCCCCTACCATATGTCCAAGATGAGTCTTCTCTATGCTCTGTTGTTCTTCTGTAGAGAAGGAGAAAGAGGATAAAAAATTAAGCAACGAGATCTGTGATGAGTAGGCAAATGTATTGCAAAGCACGAGCAAACAAGTTCAACATATTTAGGGCAACCAAGTTTTCTAATTCTTGAAGGCAAAGTAGATGTGGTAGATGTATTTCTTAGGATTTTTGAGCAAGAGTATGCATCAATGGTAGGCAATTGTTGTTTAAAATGTAAGCGACTAGGAAAAAATATTTGGACTAGCGTTTCTGTTTCGAGCAAAAAAATAACATGGGTAGAGCATGTCAGGTTGGTGGGCAATTGTTGTTAAAAATGCAAGCAACTAGGTTCATGTTCTTACTAGCATCTTTGTTTCAAGCAATTGTGTGTCACGTGAGTAGGCAACTGTTGCCAATAATGCAAGCAACTATAGAAAATGTGTCAGTATGAGCAAGTTCAGGATTGTCCAGGCATGCCACCTGTTGCCACATTACTCATGGCAAGTATGCATGTGCTTAGGCAAAAGTAATGTGCATGGTGAGCAAAGTGTTTGTTGTTTGTGACCTTGTGCTTGTGCTTGTGCTTCCCAACTATGATGGAAAAATGCTATGTTCAAAGATTGTGATAACAGTACCTTGAGCTTGTGGTTGGTGCCACCTTCTGCTGCTCCAGCTCATGCCCCCTATTAGCCTGCAAGTGTGTAAGAAGTGGAAAAAATTGAGGCGAAAACCATGGGACGGTTGTGCTCATGACATTGAAACACATGGGGTGAAGAACCCCAATTAAAAAAGCAGAAGAGGTCATAATTTGAGGAACAAAAACACAAAACAAGTCATTTAGTAGTTATACTACTACAAATATATCAACACTTTCCAATACATTTGCAAACTAGAGATTCAGTGGGATTGTCATCTTATGTTCTTCTGATAATGCTCCCACTCAACATTCATCTGCACCTCTTTCCCCCTGACCCTGATTTCTCCACCTGAAAAAAAAAGAAAAACGGTTATTTGTCATCTCTGATTCTGTTGTATTGATTGGTGCATGCAAAATATCAAATAAGACATTGTGTGTTGATTGATTTGTTGCATGAAGTTGATGTATTATTCCTACTTATTTGGTCAGTAGTTGATTCCATCTTCTAACTTGTGTGTTTATTATTTGCCAATTATGCAGGAGATGATTGACCTTAACAAATTGCCGGATGACCTTAATTGGGACTTGCCAGCCAATGTTGGAGTGGACAACATTGAGCCCATCTACTGCACACAACCTTCTACGCAAAAGGCACCCCTACTGAACAATATCCATGAGTTTGTGTCTGACTCTCCAAACCCTCCAACCACGCAGAATGTTGTTGGCCCTGCCATGCAAGCAATGCACACAGAAGAGCACACAATTGATGGCACAGATACTTTGAGTGCAACAGGTGGGACTGCTGGGCATGAGGGTGCAGGGGGAGACGCTGACAACGATGATGAAGTGTGGTCCCAGCCAAAGGAACCTTCATTAGGTACAAGGTTTGACACTTTACAAGGTGCAAGAGAACACTATAATGCTTATGCTCAGCATGTGGGTTTTTCAATCAAGATGAACACTTCTAGATGGTCTACTATTACTGGCAAAATAGACAAGTACCAGTTTGTTTGCAACAAGTTTCACAAACCCAAAAACGATGACCACGGTACTGAGACCGCACCTAGCATTGAAATGCTAGAAGATCCTTCTGAAGGTGGGAATGATGATGATGGAGAAGACAATGTAATTGTGTTTGCTGATGATGTTGCTGACAAAAATAAGAAGAGGAAGAAACAGAAAATAGAAAAGATAATACAGACTGGGTGCAAAGCCAAGATGATAGTAAAATTGATTGATGGCCGTTGGGAGGTCACTTATTTTATTGCTGAGCATAACCATCCATTGATTGAGAAACCTTCATTGACTAAATATTTGCGATCGCACTAGGGCATACCACCAGAAGAGAAGTTGTTCCGAAAAAACCTTCATAATTGCAACTTAACTACACGTGAGTGGGTGCCAGTAGAAAAAAGTTGATTGGATTCAGTGTTTTACTGCTTTGCATATGGTAGGCGATAACAATATTAGTGCAACAAAAACTAGTTACACAAGTTTCTGATTATTAAGTCGGACTATTTGTGGATGGTAGACAAATTATTGGCTGGTTCTTGATGCTCTGTCTTTTTCAAGATTTCTAGCAAACTGTTGTAAAAAATGCAAGCAACTAGATTTGGTTGGAAAGTAGATATATTTCTTACTGATGTTTTTGTTTTTCTGTTTTGAGCATGAGTATGGAGCATGAGTAGGCAATTGTTGTCACAAATGCAAGCAACTAAAAAAATTTAGTGTTTTATTGCTTTGCATATGGTAGGCGACAAACAATAGTAGTGCGACAAAAAACTAGTTACGCAAGTTTCTCATTGTTGAGGCAGGCTATTGTGGATGATAGACAACTATTGGCTGGTTCTTCATGCTCTGAATTTTTTAAGATTTCTAGCAACTGTTGTAAAAAAATACAAGCAACTATATGTGGTTGAAAAAGTATATATATTTCTTACTAACGTTTCCGTTTTTCTGTTTTGAGCATCAAGAACTAGCATGAGTAGGCAAACTGTTGGCACATATGCAAACAACTAATTTTTTTGGTGGCAGTTATATATTTCCTACTGGCATAACTGCTTGAATTCAAAAAAGTGTGTGTCAGGGGTGGTAAGCAAAATGTCGTCAAAAAATGGTTTCTGATTGCCTACATATGCTGTGAGCAGAGACATGTATTTCATTGCGGTTACATATCATGCCATGTTGGCTGTTAATAAAACAAATTGAACTAAAAATGCCTGAAAAAAGACTAGTTGTCTCCATTTCAACGAGTCTTGTGCTCTAGGGTTTTAGTTTGCCTATCATTTTCCTATTGGGAAGGTTTTAAATCGCCCAATCTTGTTTTTATTTTTTGAGCAGGCCGAATGATGCACATCATGTCGGATTACTATGGCACAGAGTTGATTGTTCCTTATACTGACAAGCACATCACGAACCTGAAGTCAAGCTTGAACAAGGATGCAACTAAAGAAGGCGATATGATTGAGACGGTTGCCTATTTCAAAGATATACAGAAGACAGATCCAGAATTCTTCTACAAGGTCAAGTATGATGCAGAAGACAAAGTTGAGAATATATTCTGGGTTGATGGACCAGCACGAAAAGCCTACAAAGAAGCCTATCATGATTGCATATGCTTTGACACGACATACATGACTAACATGTATAACATGCCGTTTGCTCCATTCATTGGGATAAATCGTCATGGGCAGACATTCATGTTGGGGTGTGGCTTTGTTAGGCAGGAGTTAGAGACAAGTTTTGATTGGTTATTTGGTACATTCCTTGAAGCAATGGATGGTCTAGCACCAGACAACATAATCACTAACCAAGATTGGGCGATGCACAATCCATTGAAAACATTTTCCCTACTTCTGTGCATCGTCGATGTCGGTGGCACATAATGAAGAAAGCTCAGGAAAAACTTGGCGGCTTAGTTGGAAGGAACCCAGGATTGTCAAAAGATTTCAATGATATAGTTGACTTTAGCTTCAGTCCAGGAGAATTTGAGACAAAATGGACAAGCTTCAAGGATAAGTGGCCTTTTATTGCTGGAACCCCACTTTGATAAGCTGTATGAGTACCGGGCAACATGGGTGCCGTGTTACTTCAAACACCGGTTTTTTCCCTTCTTGCAGTCTACCCAGCAAAGTGAAGGTTTTAATGCAGTTCTTAAGCATTATGTGAACCCGCACAACTCTATGTTGAACTTTGTTAAGCAATATGAGAAAATACAGACACATGTGCTTGTCCGTGAGGTCGGAAATGACTATAGGACAGACCACTTGGAGGTTGAGTTGTGGTCTGATTTCCCAATTGAGAAACAAGCCTATGAAGCCTATACTAGGGACATTTACCTCAAGTTCCGAACCAAGTTTGAACTAATTGGGAAATACAATGTCGGTCCGCATGGTGCTAGTTTGTTTGAGCTTTACCCAAATAGAGAAGGATGGGTTGCTAATTATGGTTCTATAAGCTATTATGTGACAGCAGAAGTCGAAGCTGGTGACTACAAATGTGACTGTCGCAAGATGTCCAAAGATGGAATGTTGTGTTGCCATATTTTGAAAAAAATTACACACATTGGTGTCGATGCAATTCCTGCCCAATACATACTAAGAAGGTGGACACAGCAAGCAATAACAGGTGTTGCACAGAGCCAGATGAGATGCCACCGCAATCGAAGAAGCTAGTCCGTCAAGCGAACTTGTCAATGGATTTTGCTAGTCTAGCTCGAGTTGCTTCTGGGTCAGATGCTGGTGCGGCAATTTTGAGGAAGCACATGAGGGCGGTGCGTACAGAGCTTAATCATTTCAACAAGACCAAGAAAAAAAAAGGTGACTGCTCTACCCATGGCTGGTCCTGCACCACCTCAGAGTCGTAGTACGGCACACCATGGTCACATACCACCAACTACCACTGGTCCTATGGCAGCCAATTCAGCTGCTACAGCAACACCAGGCTCAGGGTGGTCTACGCCAATTGCGGGGGTTCCTAAGGATCCACCTAAATCAACAACTAAAGGTCGTGCGAAAAGTAAACGGTTGCAGTCAGCACTGGAGTTGCATCCGAAGAGGAAGAACAAATACTCCTTCTGCAATTCATCTGAACACAATGCAGCAAATTGCCCTGGTCATTTGGTTTGAAGAAGGAAAAAAACAGATGACAGCAACTAGATTCCTATCTTGGTGTTTGGGGCAAACTCTTCCTAAATCAAGAACTAGATTCATGTCTTCTTCTGCAATTACCATAGATCATATCCCCCACCACACACCCCACCCCATGTTAGGCAACTCATATAGGGGTGTTAGGCAATTTAAGCTTGGATGTCAGGCAACTCTTGCGCCGTATGAGATGTAATATTTAAATTTTGTGACCTTTGTACTAATTCCTGTCTTGGTGTTTGGGTCTTTGATTCCTTCTTTTTCAAGAAAATAAGTTGGACAATAACTTGACAGTGTAATTTTTTTTTAAAAGGTACTACAAACTATCTTATTCATGCCAAAGAAATATATGCTGCTGTGTGTCAAACCTCTACCAAGTCAAAGCTTCAAAATAGCCTGCCATGGTGCTTTGTTGGCAACTGTGTTAATTAAAGAACTCGTGATGTTCTTCCTAATGTTGGGGATGTCTTTCGGACCGAAGTTTGGCAAGTTCCTCGCTTCCCACACACTCGCTATTGTCGAAGTGAAAATGTCGCAATCATAACTTGCAAAAACATATAGAAAACATGGGTGTAAACTTCTGGCCATTTTATGAAAAAGCATATATAGAAGCACGAAGAAGTCATGTTTCTATGATGGAGACAGTGCAATGAAGAAAGGAACTCACTCATTATCTTGTTTTGGAACATCAATTTCCTTCAAGCGAAAATCATCCAAGCTTACGCGTGATTCATGGTAGTGCCGGTCCCACAATGAACGCACTGTTGCAGCAATCAATCTAGCGTTGTCGTCAAGAGTTTTGCTCTGTGCCAGGCTCCTCCATGAATCAAACACCTCGAACCTGCGGTCCCTAATATTGACATTGAAAAGCCAGTAGTGGTTTGCTGATACAAGATTTGCTCTGTCTAGATTCTCTAGAATAGGGAACATGATCTGCATGACGAGTGTGTGATCAAAAGAAAAAGAGCAATTCAGGAAACATTTTGCTATATATATGCCAAATGTAAACAAGACAACAACATTGTACTTGGTACTGACCATATCCTTCTGATCCAAATGATTTGATTTGTTGAATGTGGCATTTATCTCTTGAGTGTTCCAAATCATTTGCTGAAGCCTTGTCTGCCATAATTATGAAGAATAAAAATAAAATAAAAATGCAAATGCACATCGTAAGAGGGCAACTTGTTTGTTAAGGTTCTAGCAAAATGGAGCTACCGGCCAGTTTTTGTTGAGCTTGTTGGTGTTGTGGGCAACTTGTTAGTAAAAGTCTAGCAAAAAATGGGAGGGAGTCCATTTTTTCAATCTGAGGGGTTTTTGGATATCCTAAGAAAATTGGCTGGTGTATGTAAAGATAATAAGAAAGGGGTTATAGCAATTCTTACAAAAGAAAGGGGTTATAGCAATTTTTGTTTACTTCTAGAAATTCTTACAAAATGCAAAAAAAGAAAGGGTTATAGCAATTTATAATGAAAAACAGTTGGTTTAAGTGGAAAAATGCTGCTCAAACTGCTTAAGAGCAAAAGGTGGTAGTTCTACCAGCGAAAGAAGAGAAAGAGGTTATGTACTGAAAATCTAATGGGCATGATTATCTTCTTGGAATTTGTAGGAAAGTCCCGCATTATAGCGTTGATAATTAGTTCGAACACGTGCGACTTGACATGACCGGTCTTCTTCATTGAGTCAGCGAGTTCTCTGAGTGAAACATGGTAACCGTCGTAATCAACAATAGTAGGGCTGCATGAAAAAAAAAGAACTCATATAAGTCATATAGAGTATGGGTAATTAGGTGGTGTAAAGAACAAAAACTACATAAGAGTTGTGATTTTACTCTCCCTTTTAGCTGCCTATGTTTCAATCATATATGGTTTACAGAAAGGTTGCCTAAAGTTTACACATCACTTGCCTAGAATTTTGGTTGGTGTTTTCCTGCAACATATATTTGTTTGCTTGCCTTCCCGTAAATAAAAAGGGATAGTGAGTGTAAGACAGGCAGTGATAGCACTGTACCTCATGTCTTCAAGTCCAGTCTCCTCCTCGCTCAATCTTGCGTGTAGAAGGACTGCAGCATATAGCCTATTTACTACTGGGGTGCAGTGAGAAAGCCTATTCTCGTTGTAATCCACAAAAGGTGACCTCTTGCATGCTAGTGGCTTGATGATGCGTCTCTCAAATTTGTTCGTGATTTCTCCTGAGCTGCTACTAGAACCAAATTCTCCATCCTTGCAACATGTTTTCTCTGGCGTTTGGAAGTTGGTAGGTGATAAGTTCTCCATGCTATATTGTGTCCTTCTTCCTTGAGCCCTTTTCTCTGCTTCTTCACACGCTAAGTCAATTTCTTCTAAGTCCCAAAGCAAATCATCATCAGGGATTTCGATGACCATGGATGTTTTTTCCTTTGCTTCCGGGTACATGTCAACAATGCTTCTGCTTGCCCCGTTGATTTGCTGTGACAGTTGAACTTCCAACACACCTTCATCAGGGATTTCGATGACCACGGGTGTTTTCCCCTTTGCTTCAGGACACATGTCAACATTGCCACTGCTTGCCCCGATGAGTTGCTTTGACAGTTCAACTTCCAACACACCTTCATCGATGCTTGTTCCCGGAATATCAACAGACCCCAACTCATAACCATTTGGTTGGCAACAGTCGTCAAAAATCCCTGCAGGCCTTGCCAATTCTTCAACCATGCTTGATCCAAAAATTTCATCAAGCCCTATACTGAAAGGAGGTGCAGGGCAATATTCATTCCACGAGCTTTGCGGCCTTTGATCATGTATTTGATCAGGTGCATCATGATCTTGGTGTGCAAGTGGTATTTCTGGTTGTTGGCATCCAGATTTGCTATCCCCCATGCCTATGGTACTGCCCAACTGACCTTGATCCAACTTGCTGCTTGTAACAATGCACTTTGTATGAATATCATCGATTTTTGCTGCTTCACTCAATTCTACCCTAGACATTTCTGGTGGCTGGTTTTCCTTGTTTGTTGTTGTTCTTGTAATACTCTTTTCCTTCTTCTCGATGACATGTTGTTTTTGTTGGCCACAACCATTGAGATCCCCAAGTGTTTCCCTCTTGTGTACCATTGCTACGTGATGCTTAGTGCTTGGTGACTTCTTCAAAATAGTAATTGGGGCATAGGCAGGTTGTTTCACTGTAAGGAGTGTTTCATTTGCAGTTTGCTCCACTATATGTGTGTGAATTTCCCTTACGTGTCCCTTTCCTCCATCATAAGGTTTGTTTTGAACCCCGTTTGCTGTAACAAGTGCGCCAGCTGACTTCCCTGGCAGACTTGCCTGTATATGGCAATGAGTTGCACTACTCTTGTTCTGCATTGCCCAGTCTGCACTGGTACTTGCCTGCAACTGCTTTATATATGATTCCTTTGCATCAACAGACAATTTCCTTGCATCTGGTACCGAGTTTCTTGAATGTGCAACTGGGTCCTCCCTTGGCATGCTTGGTTTGCTTGAATGATCAAACCCAGGGGTTGTCTTGTTGTTGGTCATGGTTGCTTGCATTTCAAAGGTGGGTGCCTGATTCTCTACTGTAGTTGCCTTCTGAGTTATACCCACCTGTCTGGTTCCTGACATTTGCATGCTTTGACCTCTTGCTTCATTCCTACTCATGTACTCAGCTCCCAGCTGATCCAAAACATCACATGTTACAACGGTTGGTTGATCTATGAAGGTCACCTTCCTTTGCTTCTTCGGTGGCTTTGGTGGGCGGCCTTTTGCTGCTGCTATAGCGACTTGATGCACAGGTCCGGCTGCTGTGGCCATGTGACTTAAACCATAAACTTGTTGCATTAGTTCGATTCGTGTCTTCCGGGGGCAGATATCTTCCTGTCTGAATTCAAATGTTTTCTTAAATTCCAGACTGTCAATCAGCTCTTTAAAAATCCGTTTCATTTCCCAACCAACAGGTAAACCATCTGACACATAGGCAACTTCCAGTATCGGGATGTCGGGAGGGGTGCCCTCCTTTCTAACATCTAGCTTGACAAGATCCAACAACGAAAATGGTTCTGGGCTTTCAATCTCTTGACTGTTTTGTTTCCTCTTAATCCAATACTACATAGATGCACCCTCTTCGCTTTCGGAGTCGTTTTCAGCTGGCTCATGACTCCCATCCTTGGCCCGATCTTCATTAGTGCCACCACTATGACCTCTGCCAGTGGTCTGGTCACCAGACCCCCCATTCCCGCCACCACCATCGTTGCCATCATCGCCCTCCTTGTCCTCCTCATGTTTGTTCATGTCATCCTCCTCATCTTCTTCTTCTTCCCCATCTTCATCCTCCTTCTCATCTTCCGTCTCAAGGTCTCCAACATCTACCCCTGCTTCCTCCCGTCGTGTTTCTTCTTGCTCATCCTCCTGGTCCTGGGTATCGTCGCCACCACTGTTGGTCTCTCCATGCATGTTCCAATCACCATCATCATCGTCGCTGTCGGAGTCACCTTCAGCACCGTCTGATTCTTCACTCTCGTCTTCTTGGCCATCGTCTGTGTCACTCCCTGACTGGTAAGATTCTTCATCACTGGGAAGTGTGTGGGGGTCATTTCCACCGGCGTCGCGCCTTTCCCTTGAACGTGAACTGCTTGGACGAGCAACATTGTCAGCTGCTGGAATGCTAGTTGTGCCGCCATCGTCGTCAAGTTTCCCAATTCCCTGTATGAGCTTGCCCATTGAGTGTGATATTTCAGAACATATTTCATGCACCATCCCGACAAGCTTCTTTTGTTTCTGTGCACACCAGAAGAGAGAGAGAGAGGACATTGGGGTCACGTATACTAGAACGGGTACAAAAAAGGCAAGCAAAAAGAGGAATGTATAAGGCAACTCACATTTGAGTCGTATGAGTTGGGTAGCCTTGCTGCCACGAGCTTTGTGACGTGATCAAGACCGCCAAATAAGCTTTCATCGGCAAAGCGAGCGAACTCGGTCTTGAGCTATAATTTGAAGTGTGAGAAAAATGCAAACAAAAAGAAAAGGCCAAAAAAGGAAAAAAAACTGGTGAGTATGTAACTATCTCTACTCAAGCTATTTGTGAGTTGCCAAGCATTAAATGTATGGTTGTCTGAAAGTATAAGTCTGTATTGCCTATGATTAGTTTAACAAAATAACAACACATGTTTTGCCTAGGGATAACACAAATCTGGTGAGTTGCTTAGGAAAAAAATGTGGTTGCCTAGTTAATGATAGTGTGTTGCCTGATAATTGCTTGGCAAGTTGCCTGACTTCTATATGACCTCCTTACAAAATTGAAAGAAAACTAAAGTGACTGAATGATCGTGTGCTTCACAAACATAAGAGGAAACTTACCTGCAACTTGCCAAACTCCCCCCGGCCCTTTTTGTCCTTCTTAATGACCTTGGAAATAAGATCAGAATCCCAAACCGACACTCTTGGAACAGTGCTTGCGATCGGTTCGTCCACATCTAATGAGTCCAGATATAACAGCTACATGAGGCAAATCAAACACAAAACGGAAAAAAAATGAGCAGATGAACAACAAGAGCAGGAAGATGAAAAACTATGGAAAAAGGACAAAGAGCAAGATAGACTTACAACTAAATGCATGACGCAATAGCAGACTGCGTTTTTATCACCTGCTCCCGCGAATGCCAATTTTAATTGATCAACTACAAACTGGCATACATTCGTCTCCATTATCGCATCCACATGCATCACAGCAGGAAAACACCATGGGGATATGTTCAAACTTGTGGTAGGAGCAAGGAAACATGAGAAGGCGACTGCCAACCAAGCACGCAGGAAATTTTTATCTGCTGCCCCAGCCATATCCTTGGTCATTTTGCACCAAGATGTTAGTGTTGGTGAGCCTTTCGTATTGATTTTGAAGATTTTGTACATTTTGGATGAGTAATCTGCTCTATTCTCGTAGCAAACCTTCCTCCCCCTGTTTGGCAGACCCCATATCCTGTGAACACTTGCTGCATCTACTGGAATCTTGCCCCTCTCTGGGATGACAAGTTGGGAAATTTTGGGGTCGTAATGCTTCATAACCCACTGACTTAAGTCTCCTGGCATGCTACATGTTGCAATCTGCAACAGACCTCCAAACTCAATTTGAATTACCTCGTCCTTCTGAAATTGCACTAAATCTTTGTTTAGTTTGAACAACCTTGCTGGTGATGCCCTGTTCCTGCGACCCTACAAGTGTGTAAAAATGGGCTAAGTTAAACTTTGTGTGACAGAAATTAGCAAGTATCAATATTGTTTCCATGATGATGCGATGTTTGTCCTATACACCGTGGGGATATGTTCAAACTTGTGTCCTATACAAGTATCAAAATTAGTCCTATACAAGTATCAAAATTAGCAGATACCATCATTTCTTCTTACAACTTCAACATGCTCAAAACTGCTAGTGGCCTTGCTTACGCACGATTTAACAGCCAAAAACCATACCTAGAATTGCTAAAAAAATAACACATTCATCTGGCAACTTCTAAAAAGAACGCACAAAATCCATACTGCCTTGAAAAAAATGGAATCTGAAAACTACGATTCATGATGAATGAATACCTCATCTCTGCATGTTTTTCGACGTTTTGGCTTTGATTCACCCTCCTCTGTGACCTCCTTGCCTTCTGACTCATCATCTTGTGCACTGGCATTGATGTCTATGTCTGACGGGCGACTCCCATGACAAATTATTCCTTTAGTGCGCATACGCTTGTAGCCAATCATAGTTGGGTTCTGTTGCTGTAGTGAGTGTGCCTGCATTGGGTGGAAATGTGTTCATCTGTTTCGCATTGGAAAAGGTCACGGAACTCGAACATGGCAAACATGACAGACACTCCACCGTGCCACGCTTAGAACTCTTACCTCTGCTCCTCGTACACCCTCTTGGTTTGCTTGTAAACCCTGACCATCACTTTCCTTCCTTGCCTCGGACATTTTGGATACTGCAAACACATAATACAGTATTTTTAGGTTGCTGATAAAAAAAGGACTTCGCTACTTGTAACACTGTAGGTTGCTTATAACACATGAAAAAAGACATTTCCTAGAGCTCGCTGATGAACCATTAAAGCAACACAAACTTGAGTTAGGCAACAAAAACAAACTTACACAGGTACTGATTAGGCAACTTTGGTTCAGGCTAACGAACAACTTCTATGCTGATTTGTGGCAAGTTACTAGAAAAAAAGGGCCTGATAAAAATCTAGAAAAACAAGTCCAACAAATTCTGTTTCGAACGCTGCCCCAACAATCTGTAAATTTCAACAAACTACACCATCATTGTTCAGACATCTTATATATTAAGAAAAGTTTGGGCATCTTAAAGCTTGTAATCCTCTTATACAATTGGCAATTTTGCAGTTTGGAAAAATTGTGATGGTGAAAGTGCGTTATGTCGACTACAGGGGGGTGAATAGGCGATTTTTATGAATTCTTCACTGAGGAATTTGCCGGTGAGGAAATTCCTTAGCGAAGAACTATTAGCAGCGGAATAAGTACTCAGAAGTAAGCATAACAGAATATAAGCATGGTCATCATGATGAAATGAAGACTAGCACAGAGTACAGAAAGCGTAATCCCAGGATAACACAAGATGAAGACAAATAGACTAAAGAAACTGAACTGAGGAAATTGAGAAAGTCTTCAGTCAAAGTCTTCAAACACAGATATGAACAAACACTCAACACAGTAATGAGGAAATGAAAGGGTTGAGGAAATAGAACCAGTTAGGTTGGTGAAGACAATGATTTGGTAGACCAGTTCCAACTGCTGTCTCAGTTGTACGTCTGGTTGGAGCGGCTGAGTATTTAAACTCGAGGACACACAGTCCCGGACACCCAGTCGCTGAGCACGCAGCTCAGGACACCCAGTCCTCACCGTATTCTCCTTGAACTAAGGTCACACAGACCTCGTCCAATCACTCGTGGTAAGTCTTCAGGCGACTTCCAAACCTTCACAGACTTGGTCACTCGGCGATCCACAATTCCTCTTGGATGCTCTAGACCTTGACGCCTAACCGTCTGGAAGAAGCACAGTCTTCAAAGGTAACAAGCGTCGGATCCACGCAGGATCAATTTCTTCAGTGATGCTCAATCACTTTGGGTTTGTAGGGGTTTGGTTTTGGGTTTTCCTCACTCGATGATTTTCGCTCAAAGTCCTCGGAGGATGGGTTGCTCTCAAATGACAAGTGTCAAGTTCTCTCGGAGCAGCCAACCAGCTAGTGGTTGTAGGGGGCGGCTATTTATAGCCTAGGGAGCAGCCCGACATGATAAGACATAAATGCCCCTCAATGATATGACCGTTAGGTGGATAAGATATTTTGGGACAGCTGGCGCGCAGCACAGCAACGGTCGGAAATTTGACTCTCAAATTCCTCAGGGCTATCATGTTCCTCACTGTGTAGGTAATTCACACTGACGAATTCCTAACTCCTCAGTCAGAACAAATTCATCAGCGACCAGAAGAACTTCGTCTCTGTCACTGAAGAAAGTGACTGAACTGTATGAGATTTCCAAAGGCTTCACTCGAAGGGATTGGTAGGTGTAGGATTTTGAGTTGAGCATCACATGGAAATTTTTCCTTAGTATTTCCTCGACCCCCTTTAACAGTACGGTGTTTCCTATGACTCAAGAAAGAGAAAATGAAACTACGAAAACAAAAGTCTTCACGCTTCATGTTCCACAAATGAATACCAAGTCTTCAAGGTCACACCAATTTCTTCACTTTCAAAGTCTTCAGAAAGTCTTCAGAATATCAAAGTCTTCAGTTGAAGAACTTCATTTTTAGGGGTCGACTTTCTCTGTAAATATCAAACTCCTCATAGACTTATAGACCTGTGTACACTCACAAACGCATTAGTCCCTTAACCTATAAGTCTTCAATACACCAAAATCACTAAGGGGCACTAGATGCACTTACAATCTCCCCCTTTTTGGTGATTGATGACAACATAGGTTAAGTTTTCAACGGGGATAAACATATGAAGTGTATACACTGATATTGAGGAATTTGATTACAAGATATAGAAGAACTCCCCCTGAAGATGTGCATAGTGAGGAATTTGCTTTTGAGGCAATGCACATTTGAAGAGTTGAATCATGGAGATCTCCCCCTATATCTTGTAATTCATACACGCATTTGATATATAATATGAAGAATTTGAAATGCATGATGAAATATGGTGCCTGATGAGATTCAGCATGCGTGCAATGTCATTAACGAGGAATAAGCATGCAAAGCATAATGCAACAAAAGTATCAGCGCACCATCGGGTTTAAGATTACAACTCGATCCAAATAAAAGTTTCAGAAGAACGAGAGTTGTAACTTAAAAAATGCCCTTAATATAGACCCGCTTGAAGACTAACTCAGATTTCTCCCCCTTTGTCATCAAATGACCAAAAGGATTGAAACTGAGGACTAACGCCCCTGAAGAATTTCAAGTCGATGGAGGAGCGCCAGCGTTGTCGGGGTTGTTTGTTGTAGCAGGGCCTGCCGCAGTGTCGTCCAAATCTTCATACTCATCAGTGTCACGCGATGAAGAATAAGAGCTGGCCACCAGTGGAGGAATTTTGACCCTCTTGAATTTCTTCGGAGGAGGTGCAGACCAGTCAAATTCTTCCTTGAGACCCATAGTCTTCAGTTCTTCAGCGCTATAGACATGAGTGAGGACAGCCCAGGTGCGGTTGAAGGTTTCATGAAGGTAGTATTGGTTCTTCTTCACTGCATTGTGTGTTGAGGTCATATTGTGAAGAAGTGCACCAAACTGACGCTTTACCCATTTGTGATTGCGATCAACCTTCTGATGAAGACTGAGGAGTAACTCACGGTCAGTCATCACCCTGGGTGCTGTGGCTTGAGGATTTTGCTTGGCTGAGGTATTTGCGGCAGAGTCATGTGTGGCAGAATCGTCATTGGTAGAGTAAGATGCAGCCTTGCGAAATTGACCATCCAATGGACGAATGCCTTCATCGATCACAGCAGCGGCCTTGCCTTTATCATCAGCTGATGAAACTGTCCGTTTGAGGACTTCAATGGGAGGCAAGTAGCTACCGTGGTTCAGAGTGTCAGCTTTGTAATTCAGTGAAGATCTTGCCCTGATGAATCTCATAATCCAAGGAGCATAGGGCTTCAGCTCGAATGGTGACATAGCAATATTGGCCAGAGTCCTCATGAAGAAATCATGGAAGTTGACGGGAACGCCATGAATGATGTTGAAAAGCATATTCTTCATGATGCCAACGACTTCTTCATCATTTGAGTCGTGGCCTTTGATAGGACTCATTGTCTTCGTCAGAATTCGATAGACAGTCCGAGGCACATAGAGTAATTCCTTGACGAGGAATTTGGTTCGTGGGGCCTGCCTTGGCTTCAAAGGCTTCATCAGCACTTGCATATAGTGATTTGAAAGTTCTGGTTCGTTGTAGATACAACGAGCACCATCAAGTGGAGGACTGAGTGGTAGAGCATGAAGCAATTCAGTTGCTGGTGCCTTGTAGTGAGTATTTTCAGACATCCAGTCTAATACCCATGAGTTCACGTCTTCAGCGTCTCCGGTGATGTGCAGAGTTGCATAGAATTGAAGAATGAGTTCTTCATTCCAGTCACAGATATCAGTGCAGAAATTCAGAAGTCCTGCGTCGTGAAGAACACTGAGGACTGGCTCAAAGCCGGGCAGAGACTCCATGTCCACATGAGGAATATGTGCATGATCGAAGACTTTGTCTTTGTTGAAGAGCACTGAGGAATAGAAATTGCTTGGCTGGCAGTCCAGAAACGCCTCTTCCTTATGCGAGCAGAATCATATGGATTATAATCAGTGAAGAATACGTGCTCGGCAAAGAAATCTTCAGCCTTGAACTTCTGTTTGCTTGAGAACGGATTCTTTGGCTTTGGCAGAGGGGTGTCAGTGAGTTGCATCACCACCTCAGGAATCGCGAGCTCAGGTTCTTCAGGCTGAGGAATTTCTTGTTCCTCAACAGGTGCAGTCTGAGGATCAGCAGCAGCAGGTTCATCAGCACTAGTGGCTGGAATTTCTTCATGGACAGATGAAGTGGGATGAGTTTCTTCAGAGCCCATTTGAACAGTTGGAGCAGGGGACTGAGGTATCTGTTGGATTGGGGTGAAGAGTGGAGAATTTGGATGCTGACTTTCCCAAAAGTCATCGTTCATCACTGGCGTTGTGCTTCCAATATCCACATCTTCTTCAAGTTCCTCAACACCGGCCTCTTCAGCTGTGAACTGAGGCATAGGCGAGGAAATGATTGGGGTTGAAGGGATTGCTTCCACTTCAATTTCTTCATCAATCTGCTCTGACGAAGCAGCAGAATGATTTTCTTCATCAGATCCGCTTGGGATCTCATAGTCTTCTCCAAAAGGAACAAGGTCCTTTGATGGCATGGAGGAAATCGGAACAGCATCAATTGGATTTTCGAGTGAGCTGGTCATTGGCTTCATTTTCTTTGCAGCCGAAGAGTTTGACGCAGCTGATGCCTTCCTTTTCTTCACTGCAGCTTGCTCTGCAGCCTTGGTCTTCTTCACATCAGAAGCAGATGGAAGAATTGGAGTTGGTGTGGGCGCGGGAGGAGCTGAGGAATCTGGTTCATTTTCTTCAGGCGCAACTGATGCAGTTGCTCCGATCTCTTCAGTTTCTTCAGGCGCACCACTAGTGGATGCCCTGGCAATTTCTTCAGCGGCTGGAATTTCTTCACCAGCCCTGGAACGAGCATGTTCTTCAGCAGGCTGAAAGTCATCAGCGGTGCTGGCATGTTCTTCAGCAGGCTGAGCAGAGTCTGCAGCCTGAAGATTTCTTGTTGCGATGGGGCTGCAACATTTGTGAATTTCTTCGTCAGATTGACGAATCTTACTTTAGCTCCTTGCCAATCAGCATAGTAGGCATCAAAGTCTTTGCTGAGGGCTTGAATTTCAAACTGAGCCTGGAGAAGTTCCTCAGGTGTCATTCTGACAACGTTTTTCTTCAGGAGCTTCTCCTTTCTGTATTGAGCTTTCCTGATCTCTCTTGCCTTTTCAAACTTCCATTTCTCTTCAGTGATGAAATGGGTGAGCATGTGACTTTGACCAGGGGTCAGATGAAAATCAGGCATAGGGGTGTTAGGATCCTTGTGCCAGAGATCAATGTAATCGAGGATTTTTCTCGGATCCAAAAGCAGTGCCACAGATGTGCCTTTGGCTCTAGCGGCCTTCACCTGTCTGTCTCTAAAACACCAGAGGCAATCGAGAAACCAGCAGTCCTTTGACATGTAGCCAGATGCATAGGAGTTGAGGACTTTGAAGGAGCTGTTGAGGATTTTGGTGGAGCTGTAGCAGTGTGAGGAATTTGCCGTGAGGGCACTGTTGGTGAAGCACTTGGCTTACGAGCAGGCTTCTTTGGCATGGATTTCCTCGGTTTGACCGAGGCCTCAGTAGCAGTAGCAGTGGCAGAATCCTCATTGAATTTATTCACTGCCTCCTTGGCTTGTCTTGCCAATTTAGCTTGGTGCTTAGCCCATTCTTCAGGAAAGTCCTCACCATGTTTGATGCTTGCGGGGTCAGCTACTTGGCCAGGTGCCAATGGAGCTCTTGGGCATGGAGGATTGAGGGTGAATTTCCTCATGTACTTTGGAGTCACATATCTGTATTCCCTCCATTCCCTTGCCCATCTCTGTTCAATCCTCTGAATGCGCACCTTGCGCTGATTTTTGTTTTCTTTGCCAAATTTTGCTTCATCAGGTGTGCAATAGTCAGCATAAATTTCCTCAGGGATTTCAAATGCAGTCATAACCTCAGGTTTCTTTCCTCCTTTCTGTGGCTTCTTACCGTCTGCCATATTCTTCAGTTGAGGAATTTGAACAATCGAGTTCTCTGAAGAAGTATGCAGTTTTTCTTCGAGGAACGCTGCAAATGAGTTAAGTTGATGAGAACCTAGTGATTCAGCAGCAGACATGAGTACCTGTGAACAGAGTACAGGTGCGAGGAATTCGAAGAGGTCATATGCGTTCTGAGAAGGTTTTTCGAAAAGAACAAGTTTTGAGGAATTTGACCAGATGAACCTTGAGGAATTTCACTAAGCGTTCTTGTCTTAGGTTCCAGAGTTGTACAGATCAAAGATCCACACAATTAGGGAATCTTGAAGAAAATGATTGCTTAGAGAAACAGTTCAAGATCATATGATGTGAGGTGTTCATATGTGTGAAGATTTGAAGAATAAACACCTTTGAAGATTTTCAAGAAAGTTTGAGAATCAAAGTGAGTAATAAAAGTAACTTTTAATTACCCGAAGTGAAGAACACGACGAACTGAGAAGAACAGATGTGAAGTTCGTCAGGTTAGATCTCCCACGCCCTAACTTGGCAGAGGAAGACAGCTACGGCGGCGGCGGAGTGAAGATTTCCGCGGTCGGCGTGAGTACGACGGCGACGAGGTCGAGGCAGCGAAGCTCTTCCTCACCGGCGACGATGGAGTAGCGGCGGCGCTAGGGTTTGAGGAGCTCGAGTGAGAGAGTAGCGATCGAGTGGAGTAAATGAAGTGAGGAAGGGGAGAGGGGTATTTATAGACACGGTGAAAAACTGTTCGCCCGAAGATTTGGGACGAACATGCCCCTGCCCTTTCTCCTTCTCGCGACATGTGTCACCCACGTACTGTGTAGTTGAGATCGTGTACGATCGTGGGTGAATAGAGTAATGCATTGTGGGCGGCAAAACCGAAAATTTGGATAAGATTTGTTTTAAAGTTTCGTTCGCAATTTCTTCAGCTGACAAGGACACGGTGAAGATTTTGAACGAGTTTCAAATAGAACGCATATGAAGAATTTGTGAATAGATTGGGTTGAGTATAGCATAGAGGGGGAAGGGTCCGATCACATTCACTTAGCAGAAAAAGCAACTTGAAGAAATAGCTATAAGTGAATGCTGTAGAGGACATAAACTCATATATATATATATAGCCAATGAAGAAAAACGAAGGAAACAGTGAAGATTTTGAAAAGTTGAAGAATTTGATAAACTGAAGAATTTCAAAACTGAGGAAAAACTCAAATTGAAGATTTTCAACCTTTTGTGGTGGCGTGACCCACCGTATAAGAATGATGATTTCAGACACCGCGTACAATTGTCGTAGGGTTCTGAGAATCAAATTCTTCATTAATTTCTTCACACTTAGAGTGTTATTCTTCATTGATTGAAGAAAAATGTTTCTTCATGTGTTGCACATCTAAGTCATCAATTTTGCATAAGTGTTAGGATGTGTGTCCTTTTCAAAGAACATTCGAAGATTCTAAGATATTTAGCTCACACCGCAACTTGCTAAATCTCTTCTTATCCAAGGGCTTAGTGAAGATATCAGCTAGCTGTTCTTCAGTCTTCACGTGCTCGATGGAGATGTCGCCCTTCAACACATGATCACGAAGAAAATGATGACGAATCTGAATGTGCTTTGTCTTCGAGTGCTGAACTGGGTTGTGAGCAATCTTGATGGCACTCTCATTGTCGCAGAGGAGAGGCACATTCTTCACGTTGACGCCATAGTCCTTGAGTGTTTGCTTCATCCAAAGCAGTTGAGCACAGCAAGAGCCAGCAGCAATGTATTCAGCTTCCGCAGTGGACAGTGATACGCAGTTCTGTTTCTTCGAGGACCAACAGACCAAAGATCGTCCGAGGAAATGACAAGTGCCAGAAGTTGACTTGCGGTCCACACGATCACCAGCATAGTCAGAGTCAGAATATCCAATGAGATCAAAAGCAGAGCCCTTGGGGTACCATAATCCTAGTGTTGGTGTGTGAGCTAGATATCGAAGAATATGCTTCACAGCCTTATGGTGTGATTCCTTCGGTGCAGCTTGAAATCGGGCACACATGCAAACACTAAGCATTATATCTGGCCTAGATGCACATAAGTACAATAAAGAACCAATCATGGAGCGGTATACCTTGTGATCGAAGTCAATACCATTTTCATCAGTGCATAGATGGCCATTTGTGGGCATAGGAATTTTGACGCCTTTGCAATCTTGCATGCCGAATTTCCTCAGTACATCTTTGAGGTATTTCTCCTGAGATATGAATATGCCATTGCGCTGTTGACGAATTTGAAGACCTAAGAAGAATTTCAACTCTCCCATCATAGACATTTGATATTCTTCACTCATCATATAGGCAAATTCATCACTATAACGTTGGTCAGTACAGCCAAAGATAATATCATCAACATATATTTGGCACACAAACAGTTCACCATCATAAGATTTAGTAAAGAGAGTAGGGTCGAGTGAACCGGGTGTGAAGCCATTCTTCACGAAGAATTCCTTCAATGTATCATACCACGCCCGAGGGGCTTGCTTGAGGCCATAGAGGGCCTTATTAAGTCTGAAGACTTTGTCAGGATTCTTTGGATCTTCAAAACCTGGGGGTTGAGCAACATATACTTCTTCCTCAAGCTTACCATTGAGGAATGCACTTTTCACATCCATTTGATATAAGATGATATCATGATGGTTAGCATAAGCAAGTAATATGCGAATAGCCTCAAGTCTAGCAACAGGTGCAAAAGTTTCATCGAAATCAATTCCTTCAACCTGTGTGTAGCCTTGAGCTACCAGTCGTGCCTTATTCCTCACCACAAGGCCATTTTCATCTTGCTTGTTGCGGTAGATCCACTTTGTGCCAATGATATTATGCTTGCGAGGATCTGGACGTTTGACCAGTTCCCAGACATTGTTGAGCTCGAACTGATGTAATTCTTCTTGCATAGCCTGAATCCACTCCGGCTCCAAAAATGCTTCATCTACCTTAGTGGGCTCTGTGATAGAGACAAAAGCATAGTGCCCACAAAAGTTAGATAAATGTGAAGCTTTTGAGCGTGTGAGAGGACCTGGTGCTCTAATGTCATCGATGATCTTCTCCACTTGCACTTCTTTTGCAACGCGAGGATGAGCTGGTTGTCGCTGAGGAGTTTGATCAGCATTTTCTTCAGCACCATTTTCCTCAGCATTTTCTTCAGGTGTATCAGCTCGATGTTCTTCATGAACTGGAATGAATTCTTCAGCAAATTCTTCAGTAGGAATGACATCCTCAGTTGCCTTGAACTTGATAGAATCCTCAGGTGCTGGTTCATCTAACACAGAAGGTAGGTGCTCTCTTTGCGAGCCATTAGTTTCATCGAACCGCACATCTACAGTGTCAACAATCTTGTGAAG
Source organism: Triticum aestivum (assembly GCF_018294505.1). Classification (NCBI taxonomy): domain Eukaryota; kingdom Viridiplantae; phylum Streptophyta; class Magnoliopsida; order Poales; family Poaceae; genus Triticum; species Triticum aestivum. The sequence goes on from NC_057801.1 coordinate 217,658, forward strand.
AACAATGTTGAAGACTCTGTAGGTGTGCGAGTCCTTTCCGTAACCAAGCATAAAACCTTCATGTGCTTTCGGTGCAAATTTAGAATTGTGGTGAGGATCTCTAATCCAACATTTAGCACCGAAGACTTTGAAATAACTCACATTGGGTTTCTTGTCAGTGAGGAGTTCATAGGCCGTCTTCTTGAAGAATTTGTGAAGATATACTCTGTTGATGATGTGGCACGCAGTATCAATTGCATCAATCCAAAAACGATGAGGCGTTTTGTATTCATCAAGCATAGTGCGAGCCATCTCAACAAGAGTTCTGTTCTTGCGCTCCACGACGCCATTTTGCTGAGGAGTATAGGGAGCAGATAACTCATGAGTAATACCAAGTTCATCAAGATAGTCATCAAGACCGGAATTCTTGAACTCAGTTCCATTGTCACTTCTGATGTGCTTGATCTTCACACCAAAGTTGGTTGAAGCCCTCGAGGAAAAACGTTTGAAGACTTCCTGCACTTCATGTTTGTAAGTAACAATGTGTACCCATGTATATCGAGAGTAATCATCAACAATGACAAAACCATATAGAGATGCATCATTAGTGACTGCTGAGTAATGATTAGGTCCGAAGAGGTCCATGTGAAGCAATTCGAATGGACGAGTAGTGGTCATGATAGTCTTCGCTGGATGCTTGGCCTTGGTCATTTTTCCAGCTTCACAGGCTCCGCATAAGTGATCCTTGAGGAATTTGACATTCTCAATGCCAATGACATGCTTCTTCTTCGCAAGCGTGTGCAAATTCCTCATGCCTGCGTGACCAAGTCGTCGATGCCATAGCCAGCCTTCTGAAGCTTTTGCAAGTAGACACACGGCTGGTTGTGGTCCTGTAGAGAAATCAACAATATACAAATCTCCTCTCCTAAAGCCTTCGAAGACTTTGGAATTGTCAGCTTCCATAATCACAACACAGCGATACTTGCCAAAGACAACAACCATATCAAGATCACAAAGCATTGAGACTGACATGAGGTTGTATCCTAAGGACTCAACAAGCATGACTTTGTCCATGTGTTTATCCTTAGAGATCGCAACCTTACCAAGACCCAATACCTGACTTTTGCCTTTGTCAGCAAAGATGATGTGCTTCAGATGTGACGGTGATAAGGGAGCATCCATCAAAAGATTCTTGTCACCAGTCATGTGATTTGTACATCCACTATCGAGGACCCATTCAGTGGTTTTGGGTTGATCATCCTGCAGATGAATTAGTGTAACTTACAATCTCATATGCTTCATCAATGAAGAATATGATATCAAGTTCATCAGATGAATTTCATCAAGCAGTAAACAGATATAGCAGTAGGAGGACGTGTGAAAGTTTATTTCATCATGATTCGCCTGCGTCCTTTCAGGCAATTTTGTCAGGTCCCCAGCAAATTCTTCAGACGTTAAGGCACGTCTGGAGACCTGACCCTGCAGAAGAGATTAGTTCTTTTTCTTCACCACCCACATCTGAAGGGGTGGCAAAGAGTTCATCACTCTGCGAGCACCATACGAGAATGGTGGCATAGAAGCCAAACCATTTCGTTTCACATAAGAGGGGTTAGGGTAAGCATATGAATAAGCAGAGAAATTCTTCGAGGACTTATGAACATAATGGTTTGAAGAATAATGCACATATTCATAGCCCTTAGCTCTACCCTGCGAAACAGAGTTGTTAGCACGATGATAATCATATGAGGACTTTGATCCATTTGAGGAATTTGATCCATATGAAGAATTTGATCTGGGGTTCCTGTTCTTCACTGGTGGTGTCATGAGGACATTCACCTGAAGACTTTCAAGGCACTTCTTGGGAACCCAGATTTTCTTCATGGGAGAACCGTTCCTGCAGTTAGTGCCAACATATCTAGCAAATACTTCACCATTCTGATTTTTGAACAGTTTATAGTTGGAGTCAAATGACTCATCAGAAGGATGAGGAGATTCACATGTAAAGCCAGATAAGTTAGATGGATCAACTGGAGGTCCCTTTGCAGCAACCCATGAGGTTTTGGGGTACTGCTCAGGCTTCCAATATGTTCCATCAGCATTAAGTTTCCTCTCAAAGGCGATACCCTCTTTCCTAGGGTTTCTGTTGAGGATCTGCTTTTTAAGCACATCACAAAGAGTCTGATGCCCTTTGAGGCTTTTGTACATGCCTGTCATGTACAATTCCTTCAGCCCTGCATCGTCAGTGATACTAGCAATGTCCTCAGATGAGGAATTAGTGATAGCAGAGGCAGGTGAAGAATTTGTAACAGTTGAAGCATTTGAACATTCAGGTGAAGAATTAGCAGATTCACGTTCAATGCACTTTAAGCATGGAGGAACAAATTCTTCCTGAGAAGCGCTGATTTGTTGAGCTAGTAATGAATCGCGCTCCTTCTGAAGATCTTCATAACTCACTCTTAGCTTCTCAAGATCTTGCTTTCTTTGAAGAAATTCATAAGAAAGTTTCTCATGATCAGATAAGAGAGTGTTATGATGACTTTGAAGGTTATCAAACCTAGACTGAAGTCTCTGAAGATTTTCAGTCAGGGCTTTAGTGCGATCCATTTCTTCACCCAACATATCATCACTTTTGTCTAGCATGTTTTGAACCTTTTCAAAAGCCCTTTGTTGTTTTACAGCAATCTTAGCAAGTTTAGAGTAGCTGGGCTTGAGATCCTCATCAGATTCATTTTCACTAGATTCAGAGGAGGTGTATTTGAGTACCTTTGCACCTTTTGCCATGAAGCAATAGGTGGGAGCGTAGTCATCATTATCTTCATCAGGCTTGTCGGTGGGGTCAGTTTCTTCAGTGTTGAAGATGGACTTGCTAACGAAAGCAGTAGCGAAGGCCAGACTCGCCACACCAGATTCGGATTCTTCAGACGCCTCCTCTTCCTCATGTTCCTCAGATTCAGCTTCAGAGTCCATTTCCTTGCCAATGAATGCCCGAGCCTTCTTGGAGCTGCTCTTCTTGTGAGATGAAGACTTCGAGGATTTTGATGACGAAGATTTTGACGATTTCTTCTTCTTCTTCGCATCATCAGAACTGTAATCCTTGTATTTCTTCTTCTTCAATTCCTTTTCCCACTGAGGACAATCTTGAATATAATGACCAGGTTTCTTGCATTTGTGGCACAGCCTTCTCTTATAGTCACTTGATGAGGAATCACTGCTTCTTGAGGATTTTCCAAAGCGACCACGTCTTGAGAACTTCTGGAATTTCTTCACGAGCAGTGCTAGCTCCTGGCTCAATTCTTCAGGATCACCAAGGCTACTACCAGAATCCTCACATTCAGACTCAGACACAACCTTGGCCTTCAGGGCACGTGGTTTGCCATAGCTCGAACCATAGAGATCTCTCTTTTCAGCAAGCTGGAACTCGTGAGTATTTAGCCTTTCGAGGATATCGGCAGGATCAAGAGACTTGTAGTCAGCCCGTTCTTGTATCATCAGACCCAGAGTATCAAATGAGGAATCAAGCGATCTCAACAGTTTCTTCACCACCTCATGGTCAGTGATGTCAGTGGCACCGAGGGCTTGAAGCTCATTTGAGATGTCAGTGAGGCGATCAAAGGTTTGTTGGACATTTTCATTGTCGAGTCTTTTGAAGCGGTTGAAGAGATTCCGAAGAACATCAACTCGAGAGTCACGCTGAGTTGAGACTCCTTCATTCACTTTGGACAGCCTATCCCAGATAAGCTTAGCAGTTTCCAAAGCACTCACTCTTCCATACTGTCCTTTACTCAGATGGCCACATATGATATTCTTCGCTTGAGAATCGAGTTGCTTGAATCTCTTCACATCGGTAGCGTTCAGTGAGGGTGAGACAGAGGGAACACCATTTTCCACAACATACCAGAGATCGTTGTCAATTGCCTCGAGATGCATTCGCATCTTGTTTTTCCAGTAGGGGTAGTCCGTCCCATCAAAGGTAGGACACCCAGCCGAGACCTTGATCATACCTGCGGTCGACATAACTAAAACTCCAGGCGGTTAAACCAAAATCACACAGAACAAGGGAGTACCTTGCTCTGATACCAATTGAAAGTGCGTTATGTCGACTAGAGGGGGGTGAATAGGCGATTTTTATGAATTCTTCACTGAGGAATTTGCCGGTGAGGAAATTCCTTAGCGAAGAACTATTAGCAGCGGAATAAGTACTCAGAAGTAAGCATAACAGAATACAAGCATGGTCATCATGATGAAATGAAGACTAGCACAGAGTACAGAAAGCGTAATCACAGGATAACACAAGATGAAGACAAACAGACTGAAGAAATTGAACTGAGGAAATTGAGAAAGTCTTCAGTCAAAGTCTTCAAACACAGATATGAACAAACACTCAACACAGTAATGAGGAAATGAAAGGGTTGAGGAAATAGAACCAGTTAGGTTGGTGAAGACAATGATTTGGTAGACCAGTTCCAACTGCTGTCTCAGTTGTACGTCTGGTTGGAGCGGCTGAGTATTTAAACTCGAGGACACACAGTCCCGGACACCCAGTCGCTGAGCACGCAGCTCAGGACACCCAGTCCTCACCGTATTCTCCTTGAACTAAGGTCACACAGACCTCGTCCAATCACTCGTGGTAAGTCTTCACGCGACTTCCAAACCTTCACAGACTTGGTCACTCGGCGATCCACAATTCCTCTTGGATGCTCTAGACCTTGACGCCTAACCGTCTGGAAGAAGCACAGTCTTCAAAGGTAACAAGCGTCGGATCCACGCAGGATCAATTTCTTCAGTGATGCTCAATCACTTTGGGTTTGTAGGGGTTTGGTTTTGGGTTTTCCTCACTCGATGATTTTCGCTCAAAGTCCTCGGAGGGTGGCCTGCTCTCAAATGACAAGTGTCAAGTTTCTCTCGGAGCAGCCAACCAGCTAGTGGTTGTAGGGGGCGGCTATTTATAGCCTAGGGAGCAGCCCGACATGATAAGACATAAATGCCCCTCAATGATATGACCGTTAGGTGGATAAGATATTTTGGGACAGCTGGCGCGCAGCACAGCAACGGTCGGAAATTTGACTCTCAAATTCCTCAGGGCTATCATGTTCCTCACTGTGTAGGTAATTCGCACTGACGAATTCCTAACTCCTCAGTCAGAACAAATTCATCAGCGACCAGAAGAACTTCGTCTCTGTCACTGAAGAAAGTGACTGGACTGTATGACATTTCCAAAGGCTTCACTCGAAGGGATTGGTAGGTGTAGGATTTTGAGTTGAGCATCACATGGAAATTTTTCCTTAGTATTTCCTTGACCCCCTTTAACAGTACGGTGTTTCCTATGACTCAAGAAAGAGAAAATGAAACTACGAAAACAAAAGTCTTCACGCTTCATGTTCCACAAATGAATACCAAGTCTTCAAGGTCACACCAATTTCTTCACTTTCAAAGTCTTCAGAAAGTCTTCAGAATATCAAAGTCTTCAGTTGAAGAACTTCATTTTTAGGGGTCGACTTTCTCTGTAAATATCAAAGTCCTCATAGACTTATAGACCTGTGTACACTCACAAACGCATTAGTCCCTTAACCTATAAATCTTCAATACATCAAAATCACTAAGGGGCACTAGATGCACTTACAGATGGAAATATACAACACAGTAATAGATGTCCATAAGAGATACATGCAGAAAACAACAAACAGAAACACTTGTCAAAACACAGCTATGAATTGTTATCATGAGTATAATGGGAAGACATGGTTCAGGGAGCACCATGTGTGGTGCCAAACACAAGGCTAAACAAAAAGCAAGTATTCCGTGAAGTGGTCAGTTGTAGTCTGATACTTTAGCATATGTCATTAAAAGTTTCGGCAACTCATCCAGCCTCAATCAAGCAACCCATACACAAATGTCGAAGCAACTCGGTTAACAGCCCCAGTACAGGTAGCTCAGACAACTCTAACAAAGTTTTGGCAACTTAATCAACACTGAACAGGCAACTTGTATACAATGTCAGATCAACTCGGTGAACGTCCCCACGCCTAGTAGTTCAAACAGCTCTAAATTGGGCAACTCATATAGCCTCAATCAGGCAACTCATGCACAAAGTCGAAGCAACTCCATAAGCTGTTCAAAGCAACTCTTCAGACAGCTCTATTTCGCCACCTCAAATAGCCTCAATCAGGCAACTCCTGCGCAAAATCGAAGCAGCTGCTCAAAAAATCCTAAACGAAGTTGACCAAACATCTGCCAAAAGCAAATGCCCATCTCAGACCAAACAGATCTGGCACGAGAACTGACAACAACCACCAAATCCCTCACGGCATGACCCCGAGATTCCCCACCACGAGGCACCACGATTCGTCCCTAACTGAAGCAAAATCCACAACAACCTATGGGCGCGTGATTAAATCCACCTCCATGTTCGCATGAATCCTCGCTAAATCCAAACCCTCCGCAACCGACCACACGCAGAAAGCAGAGAGAATGGCGTCAATGGGTGCATACCTCAGGATTCTAGAATCATCCAGAACACTAGGCCACCGGACACGCAGCGCCGTCGACGACCTTCAGCACGCACCCTTTTGGCCCTGGGCGCGACGAGATTGAACCCGTTCCGCCTTATTCTCCGGGGGCCGCGCGCACCTACGCACACTCGCGGAGCTCTGTCGCTCAAACACCGCCGCTGCGCACGCCCTTCGCTCTCCGGCAGCCGTCGGCGGCTTGGGGGCCACGGTTGACCTGCGGCTTGGGGGGCTTGGCGTCGAGGAGGGAGGGAGAGAAGGGGAGAGAATGGGGAGCGGATTGGGAGGATTGGGGCGGTGGTCTCGGCAGTTTCGAACAGAGAGCCAACGGACGGGGCGCGTGGGTAGTGGTGGGCCTCCCAGGTGAATACGTGTCCGCGGGGGGAGGACGAACCGTTCGTGCCGACCAGGAATACCTGGGCTCGATCGCGCCGATCGGACGGCGATAAAAGGTGAGTGCTGAAACGTGACAACCAGCACTCAGTTGCTTTTTAGCATTTAGGTTTAAATTTTCCATGAACTAAAGTTTGCAGGTTTTTTTAATCTTTAATTTAATTTTTAGAGAATGTTAATTGAATTTTAATAATGTTTACGCATTTTAAAAATGTTCACAGATTTGGAAAATTTCACGTGTTTAAAATTTGTCAAAGTCCAATTGGTGGACTGCCTCATGATTTCATAAACTTTTCAGTTCAGCCTCGTAATAAGTATCATACCACACGGCTGATATATAGTAGTATGTTTCTTGGGGGAAAATATCGCATTTTAATGTTCCAATAAATCTGAAAAACAATCCACATTGTCATATGGGTTTTAAATGACAAATTGCCCAATGCATTGAATGTGCATGTACTGTTAAGTAAAAATATCGACGATTTTCACATTTTTGTGTAGCTTGCATTTCAATGCATTTTCGTAAAATAACTAAATTAATCTCTCAGCAAGCAATACGCTGCAGCTTGGTAGATGGAGGTTGTGGATCGATTATATACATGCCTGCAGTGCACATTAGGCACCCTATTTTAATTATTTTATGTAATCTGATCACTGTGTTGTGTTTCTGTGGCATGCAGGTGAATGAATGAAGGGCTAGCCTCATCATATGCTCAGATCCAAAGTTTGGAAGATTCAAACATGTGACACTCTTCAAAATCTGCATCTGAGCACGTCTCCATCTGCAAGCCAGGGTCGGAGCAATCAGACTAAAAGTTTCAAATAGGGCCACACCGATATAAGGTTGGAAAATAGAGGGGTACTGATACGTCTCTAATATATGTATAATTTTAATTATCCATGCAATTATATTATCAATTTAGATGTTTTGTATGCATTCATATGCTATTTTATATCATTTTCTGTGACTAACCTATTAACCTAGTGCTTAGCGCCAGTTTCTGTTTTTTTTTTTTTTGGTTTTTCAGAAAATCAATATCAAACGAAGTCTAAACAAAAAACAATTTTTGGATTAATTTTTTCTGAATCAGAAGGGACCCTAGAAGCTTCGGAAGGTGACCAAACGAGATACCAGAGAGCCACAAGCTCAGGTGTGTGCGCCACGTGAGCTTGTGGGCCCCACGTAGCTTCATTTGACCTAATTCCAGGCCTATAAATTCCCAAATATTCCAAACAAACAGAGAGCCACCCGAGACATTTTTTCCACCGCTGCAAACTTCTGTTCTTCCGCGATCCCATCTGGAGGCCTTTTTTGGTACTTCGCCGAGGGGCAATTAATCACGAAGGGCTTCTACGTCATTTGCTGCCTTGTGAGGATGTGTTAATAGTTTACAACAGATCTTTGGGTCCATAGCTAGTGTGACGCCCCCGATTCAATCATACACTAATCATGCACGCAAATGTGTACGATCAAGATCAGGGACTCACGGGAAGATATCACAACACAACTCTACAATTAAAAATAAGTCATACAAGCATCATAATACAAGCCAGGGGCCTCGAGGGCTCGAATACAAGTGCTCGATCATAGACGAGTCAGCGGAAGCAACAATATCTGAGTACAGACATAAGTTAAACAAGTTTGCCTTAAGAAGGCTAGCACAAACTGGGATACAGATCGAAAGAGGCGCAGGCCTCCTGCCTGGGATCCTCCTAACTACTCTTGGTCATCGTCAGCGGCCTGCACATAGTAGTAGGCACCTCCAGTGTAGTAGTAGTCATTGACGGCGGCGTCTGGCTCCTGGACTCCAGCATCTGGTTGCGACAACCAGAAAGAAAGGAAAGAGGGAAAAGGGGGGAGAAAGAAACCGTGAGTACTCATCCAAAGTACTCGCAAGCAAGGAACTACACTACATATGCATGGGTATATGTGTAAGGAGGCCATATCGATGGACTGAACTGCAGAATGCCAGAATAAGAGGGGGATAGCTAGTCCTATCGAAGACTACGCTTCTGGCAGCCTCCGTCTTGCAGCATGTAGAAGAGAGTAGATTAAAGTCCTCCAAGTAGCATCTCCAAGTAGCATCTCCGGTAGCAACGCATAGCATAATCCTACCCGGCTATCCTCCCCTCGTCGCCCTGTGGAAAAGCGATCACCGGGTTGTCTGTGGAACTTGGAAGGGTGTGTTTTATTAAGTATCCGGTTCTAGTTGTCATAAGGTCAAGGTACAACTCCAAGTCGTCCTGTTACCGAAGATCACAGCTATTCGAATAGATTAACTTCCCTGCAGGGGTGCACCAACTTACCCAGCACGCTTGATCCCATTTGGCCGGACACACTTTCCTGGGTCATGCCCGGCCGCGGGAGATCAACACGTCGCAGCCCCACCTAGGCTCAACGGAGAGGCCAGCACGCCGGTCTAAACCTAAGCGCGCAGGGGTCTGGGCCCATCGCCCTGAGCACACCTGCACGTTGCGTACGCGGCCGGTGAGCAGACCTAGCAACCTCCATTACAAAGGAAGTTGCGTTAACGCAGTCCAACCCGGCGCGCGCCGCTCAGTCGCTGACGTCACAAAGTGCTTCGGCTGATACCACGACATCGGGATACCCATAACTACTCCCGCGTAGATGGTTAGTGCGTATAGGCTCGTAGCCAACTCAGATGAAATACCAAGATCTCGTTAAGCGTGTTAAGTATCCGCGAACGCCGAACAGGGCCAGGCCCACCTCTCTCCTAGGCGGTCTCAACCTGCCCTGTCGCTCCGCCACAAAGATCCACTCGCGGGTGCTCCACCAGCCGACCCGACTTTAGTCTCCACATGTATCATGTATAAAGTATATAGTATATACCCGTGATCACCTCCCGAGTGATTACGGCCCGATAGTATAGCACGGCTGACGGACAAGAATGTAGGGCCACAGATGAATATACTAGCATCCTATACTAAGCATATAGGATTGCAGGTAAAGGTAACAACAGTAGTATCAAGGACAGGCTATGCATCAGGATAGGTATAACAGAAAGCAGTAACATGCTACACTACTCTAATGCAAGCAGTATAGAGTAGAATAGGCGATATCTGGTGATCAAGAGGGGGGCTTGCCTGGTTGCCCTGGCAAGAGAGAGGGGTCGTCAACTCCGTAGTCGAACTGGGCAGCAGCAGCGTCGGTCTCGTGGTCTACCGGAGAGAAGAGGGGGAAGAAACAATGAATACCATGCAAACATATGCATATCGATGCATGACATGACAAGTAACGATGCTAGGCGTGGCCTAACGTGGTATGAGGTGGTACCGGTTAAGGGGGGAAAACATCCGGGAAAATATCCCCGGTGTTTCGTGTTTTCGGGCAGAGGAGCCGGAGGGGGAAAGTTGCGAGTTCGATAGGTTAGGGGGTGTGGCGGACGAACGGACTGCTTATCCGGATTCGTCTCGTCGTTCTGAGCAACTTTCATGTAGAAAGTATTTTCATCCGAGTTACGGATTAAAAGATATGATTTTCTAAAGATTTAACTCATTTTCAGGAATTTAATTAATTATTTAAATCTAGCATTATCCAGAATAGTAAATGATGACGTCAGCATGACATCAGAGTGATGTCAGCATGTCAACTGGTCGGTTGACCAGTCAAACCAGACAGATGGGTCCAGTGGGACCCACATGTCATTGACAGGGTACTAACAGAGTTTTTAAAACTAACTAAATAGGCTAATTAGTGGGTGGGTCCCGGTAGTCAGTGAGAGATTAGGTTTTAATTAATTTATTTAATTAATTAGCCAATTATCTATTTATTTTATTTGTTTATGGCATGGGCCCCGCATGCCAATGCCACTGGGCTGCCCCGTCAGCACGTTTACTGGGTCAGTCCAGTCAACGGGGCCCCCATGGCCCACTGGCAGTGACCCAGGGGTGGGGGCCTGCCTAGCCACGTCGGCGGACGGCGCCGGAACGTCGCCGGCGAGGCAAACTGCGGCGGCACGGCTTGGGAGGGACGCGGGTTTCGCGCCCAGAGGGTCTTCTAGGCTGTGGCCGGGCGCGTTCGACGCGGCTCGGCGTCGCGCGTCGAGCGGTGGTGGCCAGAGGGGTTGGAACGGACGGAGGCGAGCGCTACGAGCTCGCCGGCGGCGAGGTGCTCCGGGAGAGCGACAACAACGATGATATGGGGTGGTTTTGCGCAAACCGGAGAGCAGGGCGAGGCCTTCGCAGCGTGGGGAATGCAGCGGGGTTGAGCCCGTGACCAAAAGGTCACCGGAGCCTTGCCGGCGGCGAGCTCCGCGGTGAAGCGTTCGGGCGCTCATCGGGGACGGAGTTAGGAGGCACAAGGGGGTGTACTGGAGGGTGCTACGGTGTCGCGGTGGTGCAGTGAGCACGGTTACGCGGTCGGACGAGAGCCGCGCGTGCGGTGACCGCGACGGCGAGCTTGACGACGGAGCCGTAGCCCGGCAATGGTGGTGCGTCGCGCACGACTAGCTATGGCATGGAAATTAAGTAAGGACGAGGAGAAGAAGGGGGTGGAGCTCACAGAGTGGCACACGAAAGGCCCGCGGTGAACGGGAGCGCAGAGACGAGGCGGAATCCGACGCGGTGGAGCTCGGTGTTCGTAGGTTGAAGACGACCTCGTCCACGACGCTGCGACGGTGTGGAGCTCGAATCAATGGTAGGGGACGACGAGGCGGGCGACGAGGGAGCCCGATGACGCGTGGGCGCGGTGCGGGGAGGACGGTGGCCACGGCTACATGACGGCCACGGCCTTGGGAGCGAGCGCACTCGGGATCGGGCGAGAGGAGAGGGGAGAGGTGGATCTAGGGGAGGGGAGGCGCAGGCACTGAGAGAGAGAGCGGGGTGAGTGGGAGGCGGGATCGAGGGGGCGGGGGTGTGGCAATCTTATCCCCTCCTCGACGCCGGCGAGGGGGTCCGGCGGAAGCACGCCCCTGTTCCGACCCTGGTCGGGGGAACAGAAAAGGGGGAGAGCGACCAGGGGAACGCGCCGGGTCGGCCGGATGGCCAGGTGGGCCGGCCTGGCTGCGAGCTGGGCCGTCTGGTCCAAGGGGGCTTTTTTTTGTTTTTGTTTTTTATTTTCTTTTTTTATTATTATTTTTCCTTTTCTGTTTTATTCAATTTAGGGCATTTAGGTATTTTATAAAATTGCGTCTTCTACACCATAATTACCTGTGCCATTTTTGGCACTGCCCGAACATTTTTGTTTTAACTTTTGAAAACTTTTATTGTTGACATTAATTTGAATTTGAACCTTGAAAGGGTTTCGAATCATCACGAGTTTAACAACAGTAACCGTGGTGACGTGGCATCATTAGCGTGGGATTACTGTAGCTTAATTATCCAGGCGTCACAATTCTCCTCCACTACAAGAAATCTCGTCCCGAGATTTAAGCGGTGGAGTAAGGGGGGGAAGTTGTGGTTGCGAAATTCTAATGGATCTTCTCGGTCTTGGTTGCTCTCCTCGAAGAGGTCGATCCATTATATTGATGCCTTCATACTCCTGCTTCAGGTCAAAATGATGAAGTCGTCATCCTTTCTTCGGGATCTTCATCGTACTTACGAAAAGGATATGGGGGGAAGACTCGGAAAGGGCGGGCCTTACCAGGTTGACTATCTGGTACATAACTCAGGGAATGGGGTAGGAAGTAACTCTCGAATTGTACTTAAGAAAATATCGAGAGCAAAGTAAGAAGGTACCATGAGAAGTTTCAAATGGATAGGCCATTGTTTGATGTCTGAAACAACATGCGAAAGGGGTCCAGAGCAATGAGATTGAGTATTGCGTCTGTTACCAAAATAGATCACTTGGGACGGTGGCCCGTGAATTACATACGAGGCCACACGCGAGGAACAACCTTGGGAAGAGGGGGTGCAGGAGAGTCAGGTTTCGATCCTGTGGAACTGTGGGTTATGGGCCCACCATGTGGTTGAAAGTAGGAAGGGGGCCGACATTTTGCACGGTCATGATAGTAAGGCGTGTCAAAGGGTAGCCTGTCAGATATGTCGGCAACAACATCGATACCAAGGGCGAGGGACGAAGAGAACCATTTTCCTGCTCGTTGAACGAGGCGGGCCAATAGGCAAAGTTCTCGTCCATCGGTGGTTACCGGAATATCATCAACAATCGTAACAGGGTCTTACTGACCAATTATACATCGAGGTGTTTACATAAGCAGTGAATCTTTACTGCTTAGATTATATAGATCACAAGAATGTCAAACACAACAATGGAAAGGAAAATATGAATATCAGATTAAACAGAACAATGGAAAGGAAAATGTGTTAAAACACATAATTCAGGGGTATATCCTTCCCAAGGACAAGCAGAGCAAGATATCCATGACAGGATATAAAGTAGACAACCATTTAGGTAAGGGGGGAGGAATCTCATGATATTACCCATACAACGGTGTTAGGATAAATGATAAACAAAATTTAGCATCGTGCTTTAATTGTTCCTGTTGAAAATCGGAGTACCATTGACATGCTTCGAGGTACCATTGACATGGTCTTCAGGTGAAGATCAAACTTTGGAAACACGAAGGATCCATCAGGAATAACTTGTAGAATAAGTCTTACAATTTCCCCATGGATGAACGGATAACCTTGCTGAAAAGGAATCTATAATGATAGGTCCTCCAGCCGGGGGGGTGCTAGGCATGACATCATGTTACCGGGTCATCAAAGGATCAATATCATAACTCTTGGAAAGTTGTCCTAACCATCATATCTGACGGAGATTCAGGTATGATTGGTGTCAGGATACCTCAGGCTCAGGATGCCTGAGAAGAAAGGTGCAACACCAATTGACGGGATGACACTGTAAGATTCTCGGGAAATGAACTATGAAGTGACTTCCGTTAACAAGAGTTCATCATTAACCCAAGGAGAGGACAAGGAGGTGTCTGGTGAACTCAACGGCAATTCACTGAGATTCCCAAAAGATGGATTTCCACCATTAAGTGAACAAGGAGATAACATTTGTCAGATCAAATGATATAAGGAAGTATGCTCGAGGAAAACATACACAATTAAACATTGGTTGAAAGGTGCGCCCGAAATATGGGTTGGGTTGCACGAGCAATGTCAGAATGGTGATTCAATTAGCGAAGGACTTAGAATGAATTATCGCCCATTCACTTCAAAGCAATAGGGTTGCTAGAAGTTTTGAATTCACACGTCATAGCTCCATTGTCGGTATTCCGGTTGAAGACAATACGGGGACCAAGGAATGAACGAAGATGGCAAGAAGTATTATGATATCAAGAATTATTAAGAGGTGGTGAAATTCTCACCACATTCTTGACAAAAAGAGATGGTAATACTTCCGAGGTAAGGAAGATCAACTGCTGGGTAGCAGTGATCTCAAGGTTTACACAAAACACGAACAAGTTGTGTTGAACGGAAGGCAATAAAGTGGTCGATGAGAACAGGAATCATCGAGGGGCAAGGATGGTATTACCCATCATGAATTCAATTGAATTCCTGGAAGAGCTCATAAGGTTGATGATGATCACGACACAATTGTCGAGAGATTTCATGCAGATGTAGTCAATCAGCGACGACATCAAGTCAAAGGAATGATGAAGCAAGAGGTTATTGGAACCACAGTTACGACACAAACTCGAACTCAAGCTTGTTGTTTAAGGTGAAAGGGTATGACGAGGAAAATCGACGTAAGGTTAGTTCATCATCGAAAATTGGTGCTCCGAGAATAAGGACCAGGTAGCACCGTTAGAATCGTCACGGCAATGATATAGCCAAATAGGCTAGGAATGGCGTGATCGGGTAACAAACTCGTACTTATAGAAGCTTACTGAAGAGTTGTTGAACCATAGAGCGGACTCGGTACAGTTATCGGTGTCTTTGAGTGTTCAATAACTCAGAGCCCGCGAAAAATTGGAATCAGTGGGAAGGTAGCACTTGATGAAGAACTCATAAAAAGTTATGCAGTTCCATGATAATCTCGAGATACCAGGGGGGTAATACTCGACACAAGATCAAAGTAAAGGTTGGACTGGTGTATTGATCCATAGAAGACAATTGTTTTAACTTGTCCGAGAAATGAGATCAAAGAAGAACAATCATGGTCAGAACCATGGTTGCAAGGGATCAATTCACAGATACCATAGGTTAGTTATCAAGGAAATAGTTATTGTTACAAGAAGCTTTCATGATAGGATATATATCGCATCCATGGGCATGAACACAAGGTTCAAGGTCGACTCCCACTTCTCCAATGCATACCCTTTCATTCACTTCTCGCTTTCGATGAGTTATAGCGTTGAAATTTTATCTGGCAAAATACCAGAAGAGTATGACTCGTGAAAACTTTCGAGTTCACACATATTAAGGAAGGCATAGGTTCAACCCATCGGGGCATCTTAGAATCATATACCAAAATCTTTAGAAGTAATTAACTCAAGCTCGAAGGCAGAGCATGGTTGAGAAAGCAGACGATACAATTTAACAAAGGCATTATGTATCAGGGGAAGAACTCACAAGGTGATCAAATGTGAAGGACACTGTCGGATAACAATCCAACAAAGGACTTGGTGGTCCACAAAGGATCTGATACGAGTATCGGTACTCAACTAGAGGAAGAAGAATGCAAGGAGATTAGATTATAGAAACAACTAACTAACTCAATTGTCAAATGCAAAGGAATTATGATTTCCAAATCAAGGGATCAAAAGCAATGCTCTGATTAGGGATGGATAAGTTGAATAGCCTTAGGGTACAATCAACGACAATTGGATTGGTCGAGAACCAATTCCAGTTAAAAGAATGGAAGCTCAGCCGGAAAGGTAATTTATAAGGATCAATGATGATTGCGTGTATTCGCAACATATTGAGTCAACAGACTCAAAATGATAATGACAAGGAATGTCAATAAGATTTCTATACTTATGGGATTAATCATAATGAAAGTAAACAAGAATTTCAAGAGCCAAAGGCTCCAGAGGATTTTCAGAAGATCGAATATTATTTTGAAGACTTTTGTGAAACACATGAACAACTGGGGATAAGCGGATACTCGACAAGTGTGAGAATTATCCATAGGGGTATTCAGGTGACAAGGAATTGCAAGACAGTAGGCACAAGATATTCTCGGATCAATAGAGAGAATTTCGGGGTATCTTGTAATAACAAGATCAACTGGGAATAAAAGTAAGAACGTCAAGTGTATGTATTTATCCATAGGGATATTTCGATGGTAGGGAATTGCAAAAGCAACGGGCACAAAGTCTCAAAAGAGTTTCGGCGAGTAACTTCAAAATCTTCTGGTGCAGCCGGCGATCACCTGGACTGAAGGGGCTCTCCGGGAGAAAGTATTTTCGAGAACCTAAAGTCAGATTTTAGTAAAAATCGTTTAACCCGAGTAGAAGAGAGTTCAGAGTCCCAGAGTAAAGGTCGAGGAGTAAAAGATCCTAGTACCACCTGATGGCGACGTGGGCCCGTAAGGCACACAGCCAAGTTAGTAAAAGTTTTGCAATGTCTAGACTCGACTTCGGCCAAGGAGTGTGGAAGGGGGATTCCTACAGGCAGTCGGCTCTGATACCAACTTGTGACGCCCCCGATTCAATCGTACACTAATCATGCACGCAAATGTGTACGATCAAGATCAGGGACTCACGGGAAGATATCACAACACAACTCTACAATTAAAAATAAGTCATACAAGCATCATAATACAAGCCAGGGGCCTCGAGGGCTCGAATACAAGTGCTCGATCATAGACGAGTTAGCGGAAGCAACAATATCTGAGTACAGACATAAGTTAAACAAGTTTGCCTTAAGAAGGCTAGCACAAACTGGGATACAGATCGAAAGAGGCGCAGGCCTCCTGCCTGGGATCCTCCTAACTACTCTTGGTCGTCATCAGCGGCCTGCACGTAGTAGTAGGCACCTCCAGTGTAGTAGTCGTCGTTGACGGCGGCGTCTGCCTCCTGGACTCCAGCATCTGGTTGCGACAACCAGAAAGAAAGGAAAGAGGGAAAAAGGGGGGAGAAAGCAACCGTGAGTACTCATCCAAAGTACTCGCAAGCAAGGAACTACACTACATATGCATGGGTATATGTGTAAGGAGGCCATATCGGTGGACTGAACTGCAGAATGCCAGAATAAGAGGGGGATAGCTAGTCCTATCGAAGACTACGCTTCTGGCAGCCTCCGTCTTGCAGCATGTAGAAGAGAGTAGATTAAAGTCCTCCAAGTAGCATCTCCAAGTAGCATCTTCGGAGCAACGCATAGCATAATCCTACCCGGCGATCCTCCCCTCGTCGCCCTGTGGAAAAGCGATCACCGGGTTGTCTGTGGAACTTAGAAGGGTGTGTTTTATTAAGTATCCGGTTCTAGTTGTCATAAGGTCAAGGTACAACTCCAAGTCATCCTGTTACCGAAGATCACGGCTATTCGAATAGATTAACTTCCCTGCAGGGGTGCACCAACTTACCCAGCACGCTTGATCCCATTTGGCCGGACACACTTTCCTGGGTCATGCCCGGCCGCGGGAGATCAACACGTCGCAGCCCCACCTAGGCTCAACGGAGAGGCCAGCACGCCGGTCTAAACCTAAGCGCGCAGGGGTCTGGGCCCATCGCCCTGAGCACACCTGCACGTTGCGTACGCGGCCGGTGAGCAGACCTAGCAACCTCCATTACAAAGGAAGTTGCGTTAACGCAGTCCAACCCGGCGCGCGCCGCTCAGTCGCTGACGTCACGAAGTGCTTCGGCTGATACCACGACGTCGGGATACCCATAACTACTCCCGCATAGATGGTTAGTGCGTATAGGCTCGTAGCCAACTCAGATGAAATACCAAGATCTCGTTAAGCGTGTTAAGTATCCGCGAACTCCGAACAGGGCCAGGCCCACCTCTCTCCTAGGCGGTCTCAACCTGCCCTGTCGCTCCGCCACAAAGATCCACTCGCGGGTGCTCCACCAGCCGACCCGACTTTAGTCTCCACATGTATCATGTATAAAGTATATAGTATATACCCATGATCACCTCCCGAGTGATTACGGCCCGATAGTATAGCACGGCTGACGGACAAGAATGTAGGGCCACAGATGAATATACTAGCATCATATACTAAGCATATAGGATTGCAGGTAAAGGTAACAACAGTAGTATCAAGGACAGGCTATGCATCAGGATAGGTATAACAGAAAGCAGTAGCATGCTACACTACTCTAATGCAAGCAGCATAGAGTAGAATAGGCGATATCTGGTGATCAAGGGGGGGGGGGCTTGCCTTGTTGCTCTGGCAAGAGAGAGGGGTCGTCAACTCCGTAGTCGAACTGGGCAGCAGCAGCGTCGGTCTCGTGGTCTACCGGAGAGAAGAGGGGGAAGAAACAATGAATACCATGCAAACATATGCATATCGATGCATGACATGACAAGTAACGATGCTAGGCGTGCCCTAACGTGGTATGAGGTGGTACCGGTTAAGGGGGGAAAACATCCGGGAAAATATCCCCGGTGTTTCGTGTTTTCGGGCAGAGGAGCCGGAGGGGGAAAGTTGCAAGTTCGATAGGTTAGGGGGTGTGGCGGACGAACGGACTGCTTATCCGGATTCGTCTTGTCGTTCTGAGCAACTTTCATGTAGAAAGTATTTTCATCCGAGTTACGGATTAAAAGATATGATTTTCTAAAGATTTAACTCATTTTCAGGAATTTAATTAATTATTTAAATCCAGCATTATCCAGAATAGTAAATGATGACGTCAGCATGACATCAGAGTGATGTCAGCATGTCAACTGGTCGGTTGACCAGTCAAACCAGATGGATGGGTCCAGTGGGACCCACATGTCATTGACAGGGTACTAACAGAGTTTTTAAAACTAACTAAATAGGCTAATTAGTGGGTGGGGCCCGGTAGTCAGTGAGAGATTAGGTTTTAATTTATTTATTTAATTAATTAGCCAATTATCTATTTATTTTATTTGTTTATGGCATGGGCCCCGCATGCCAGTGCCACTGGGCTGCCCCGTCAGCACGTTGACTGGGTCAATCCAGTCAACGGGGCCCCCATGGCCCACTGGCAGTGACCCAGGGGTGGGGGCCTGCCTAGCCACGTCGGCGGACGGCGCCGGAACGTCGCCGACGAGGCAAACTGCGGCGGCGCGGCTTGGGAGGAACGCGGGTTTCGCGCCCAGGGGGTCTTCTAGGCTGTGGCCGGGCGCGTTCGACGCGGCTCGGCGTCGCGCCTCAAGCGGTGGTGGCCAGAGGGGTTGGAACGGACGGAGGCGAGCGCTACGAGCTCGCCGGCGGCGAGGTGCTCCGGGAGAGCGACAACAACGATGATATGGGGCAGTTTTGGGCAAACCGGAGAGCGGGGCGAGGCCTACGCGGCGTGGGAAATGCAGCGGGGTTGAGCCCGTGACCAAAAGGTCACCGGAGCCTTGCCGGCGGCGAGCTCCGCGGTGAAGTGTTCGGGCGCTCGTCGGGGACGGCGTTAGGAGGCACAAGAGGGTGTACTGGAGGGTGCTACGGTGTCGCGGTGGTGCAGTGAGCACGGTTACGCGGTCGGACGAGAGCCGCGCGTGCGGTGACCGCGACGGCGAGCTTGACGGCGGAGCCGTAGCCCGGCAATGGTGGTGCGTCGCGCACGACTAGCTATGGCATGGAAGTTAAGTAAGGACGGGGATAAGAAGGGGGTGGAGCTCACAGAGTGGCACACGAAAGGCCCGCGGTGAACGGGAGCGCAGAGACGAGGCGGAATCCGACGCGGTGGAGCTCGGTGTTCGTAGGTTGAAGACGACCTCGTCCACGACGCTGCGACGGTGTGGAGCTCGAATCAACGGTAGGGGACGACGAGGCGGGCGACGAGGGAGCCCGATGACGCGTGGGCGCGGTGCGGGGAGGACGGTGGCCACGGCTACGTGACGGCCACGGCCATGGGAGCGAGCGCGCTCGGGATCGGGCGAGAGGAGAGGGGAGAGGTGGATCTGGGGGAGGGGAGGCGCAGGCACCGAGAGAGAGAGCGGGGTGAGTGGGAGGCGGGATCGAGGGGGCGGGGTGTGGCAATCTTATCCCCTCCTCGACGCCGGCGAGGGGGTCCGGCGGAAGCACGCCCCTGTTCCGACCCTGGTCGGGGGAACAGAAAAGGGGGAGAGCGACCAGGGGAACGGGCCGGGTCGGCCGGATGGCCAGGTGGGCTGGCCTGGCTGCGAGCTGGGCCGTCTGGTCCAGGGGGGGCTTTTTTTCTGTTTCTGTTTTGTATTTTCTTTTTTTTATTTATTTTTCCTTTTCTGTTTTATTCAATTTAGGGCATTTAGGTATTTTATAAAATTGCGTCTTCTACACCATAATTACCTGTGCCATTTTTGGCACTGCCCGAACATTTTTGTTTTAACTTTTGAAAACTTTTATTGTTGACATTAATTTGAATTTGAACCTTGAAAGGGTTTCGAATCATCACGAGTTTAACAACAGTAACCGTGGTGACGTGGCATCATTAGCGTGGGATTACTGTAGCTTAATTATCCGGGCGTCACAGCTAGTAGCTAGATGCCTTCTTCTTTCTCTTTGATCTTCAATACAATGTTCTCCTCGGTGTTTTTGGAGTTCTATTCGATGTAATCTTCTTTTGCGGCGTGTTTGTTGAGATCCGATGAATTGTGGGTTTATGATTTAAATATTCATGGGAAGTAATTGAGTCTTTTTTAACTTTATTATGCATGATTGTTATAGCTTTGTATTTCTCTCAATCTATCGGTTTGGTTTGGTCAACTAGATTGATTTATCTTTAGTGGGAGAGGTGCTTTATGATGGGTTCAATCTTGCGGTGCTCTATATCACAGTGACAGAAAGAAACAAGATACGTATTTGTATTCTTGCCATCAAGGGTAAAACGATGAGGTTTATTCATATTAGTTGAGTTTGCTTTGTCTACGTCATGTCATTTTGCTTAAGACATTACTCTGTTTTTATTAACTTAATACCCTAGATGGATGCCGGATAGCGGTCGATAGGTGAAGTAACAGTAGTAGATGCAGGCAGGAGTCGGTCTACTTGTCTCGGACGTGATGCCTATATGTATATGATCATTGCCTTGAATATCGTCATGACTATGCGCTTTTCTATCAATTGTCCAACAGTAATTTGTTCATCCATGATATGCTATGTGTTCGAGAGAGAAGCTTCTAGTGAAAAGTATGGCCATCGGGTCTACTTTAATTATATATAAAAATCCAAAGTGCTGCAAATTTTTTTTTTTTGTAGTTTATCTATCTACCGCTACGAGATTTGATCCTTACAATTAACAAATTGAAGGTCTTGCTTGTTGGGTGCGAGTATTTGCTTTTTGTGTGTGCATGTGCTATTCGTGAGGCTTTTGTGTGATTCTCCTATTGGTTCAGTATAAACCTTGGTTCTCACCTAAGTAGCAGGTACTATGTTCCTTTTCGATGCTTATGGATGGAGAGGAAAAACGCAAAGTCGGTAAAACAACGATGATGATCACTTGGGGTAACCAATGTTTGAATTAGCTGGACGGCAAAGACCGAAATTATCTTATGAATGTGAAGGCAACACCGAGGCGATTGAAGTGGCGAGAAATAGTTGATGTGCCGAGAGTGAAATAAAACAGATTGATTGGACCAAACTAACATTGTTTCTAAATATTTTTGGAACCACCAAAATTTAGTCAAAGTCAGCAAATTTTGGCAAAACACCTCCTCGTTTCATCATCATAATCATAATCATAATCATAATCACAACCCAACGCAACGGAGCACAAAACAGACAAAGCGGAGTCCAGTCGTCCCTCCCTCCCGATCCCCCCAACCCCAACCCCACCCCCTTCCCCCTTCCCAGCAGGCAGCTCCGCTAGGGTTCCCCTCCCCACCAGGCCACCACCACCATGGACTCCGGCGGCGGCGGCGGCGGCGACTCGTCCGGCGGCGCGGGCGCTGCGGCTGCGGCGGCCAAGTGGCGGACGGACGCGACGCGGGCCTTCCAGTACTACCTGGACCGGTCGACGCCGCACGCGACGGGCCGGTGGGTGGGCACGCTGGTGGTGGCCGCCGTCTACGCGCTCCGGGTCTTGTCCATCCACGGCTTCTACATCGTCAGCTACGGCCTCGGGATCTACCTCCTCAACCTCCTCATCGGCTTCCTCTCCCCCATGGTCGACCCGGAGCTCGACCCCTCCGCCGCCGCACACGACGGGCCCGCCCTCCCCACCCGCGGATCCGACGAGTTCAAGCCTTTCATCAGGAGGCTACCAGAGTTCAAGTTCTGGTATGCATCCTCCCATCAGATCTATCTACTCCTCCCTCGCCATCACCCAGATCCCAGATCCAGATCCAGATCCAGATCTACTCGTGTCTGTCATCATCCAGATCGCAAATCTCCCTGTCAATCATGTTCATTCATTTATTTGTTTAATTTGTTTGTTATACTAGCATTAGTCAACTATATACTCATACTAGCATTAATCATACTCATTGACGCATTGTTGAGTTTACATCTTCTATGGCCATGGAATTTGAGCACCATACAAGTAGAACCACCATTAGCTGCAAGCTTTCTTAGAGACAAGAATCACAAACATATGTACCTAGTCTTTATGTTTGTAATGCTTCTTATATTTGCTCTGTTTCAGATGTTACATTATTACATGATCATTTGTTTCCCCCTGCTTTGCTTCAGGTATGCAATCACAAAGGCTTTTGTTATAGCTTTTGTCATGACTTTCTTCTCCGTCTTCGACGTCCCTGTCTTCTGGCCTATACTGCTCTGCTACTGGATTGTACTCTTTGTGCTCACCATGAAGCGCCAGATTCTGCACATGGTCAAGTACAAATATGTGCCCTTCAACATCGGGAAGCAGGTTAGTCGGCCTCTGCTGCTATGTTTTTCTTGTCCACTGGTTGATATCAATTCCTTTGGTGCTGCTCTGTTTTTCTCCTCCACTGGTTGATATCAATTCCTCTTGGTATCATGGGTGTGCATAGCATATCATTACATCTCGTCCTTTATCCTTTGCCGTTTCATTCATCATCATATAATGTCCGTTCCGGTTGCGTTGCCAGAAATACGGCGGGAAGAAGGGTGGCGCGAGCAGCAGCTCGTCGAAAGACTGATCCCCGGCTGCGCACCCCGGTGTGCAAGGGAACAATGGAAGGGCGGGCGGAAGATACAGTCGAGCCACAAGGCTTATTCGATGTGCTACATAGTACCAACAAGTGTAATACTTCATTCATGATATTTAGAGAGAGCTAGGAGGGACATTCGCTGCTTATGTTTCCGACATGGGTTCACGGTTTAATTCGATATATATTCGTGTTACTTGTGTCACTGTCAGTTATTGTATAGCGTGGTCGATTCTTTGTTGTTGGGGAGACTGTCTCGGCCCTGGTTGCTCCCTCCAAATGTTGTTGCAGCAAAAATAAGTAGGTTATGCCGTGAAATCCTAGACCCAACTCTGCTATTGATATGTCGCCGCTTACTCAGTCGCCTGAGCAATACTATGCTTGGAGGAAACATGTGCCCTGAATGTTGATTACCTGAACTGAAGGTCTCTTCTGGTTTGTGAATCTAGTCACGCAAGGTGGACCTTCATAGTTGACGTGAGTGCTATATCTTGCTCGTCTCGCCTGGCCGGCCCATGTGCGTTCCTGTTGGTTTTCTGGGAGTGGTTTTCGAAAACTTCTATCCACTGATTTGCACCGGTTTTAGAAGCTTCCGCACGGTTTTCTTCTTTTTCGTACTGGTTTACATTGGTTCTTTTGGTTTTTCTTTATGATTGGCATTAACTTTTTATGTTTCAATGCAAACCTTTTCAAATATACGTTGGATGATGAACATTTTTGGTATGCAAGCTCAACATTTTTTTGGTATGCAAGCTCAACATTTTTCAAATAAACGTTATACATATTTTCTGAAATACACATTGAAAACGTGATGAACATTGTTTTTAAACATGCAAAACATTTGTTTTAGTGTTTAAATTTTTAAATGTCATGGACAATTTTTTGAATGGTATGAAACATTTTATTAAATTAAGCGAACATCTTTAATTATAAACCATTTAAAAAAATATCACGAGCATATTTTGAAACACATGAATATTTTTTTAAATGTCACAAACTTTTTCTGGAATTGTACAAATCAATTTTTTTACATTCTATAAATACTTTTCAAAAATGTCATGTACATAATTTTGAAAGTTGTGATCATTTGTTTAAATGTCACATACATTTTTTAATGGTGCAAAACATATTTTCTCTTAATTACACTAAATTTTTAAATATTGTATAAATATTTTTAGAAAAATGTCAAGAACATTTTGTGAGACGCATGAACATTGTTTTCTCTAAAATGTCACATATATTTTTTATATGGCCGGATCAATTTTTGAATGGCGTGAACATTTTTTAAATGTACAATGAATGATTTTAAAAATATAAGTAAATTAAATTTTGGATATTTACGATATTTCAAAATATAAACCAAAGTAAAAAAACGGATCGTACGGATGCTCGTAGTTGACGCGAGAGCTATATCTCTCTATTTGCCCGACGATAGCCCGTGTCATGTGGAGCTAGTGGGCCAGATCATGTGTGTTCTTGTTGTTTACTCTTTGGGTTTTTTCTCAGGAAGACAGAATATATAGGTTTGAGATTAGGTCAGACGGAGGCTCGTGGGACCCACAAGCTCACAGGGCACGCCCTGGGGGGTGGGCACACTCCCCAAGCTTTTGGCATGTTGGTGGCCCTTCTCAGGCAGTTCTTTGCTCTAGTATTTGTTATTTATTTTATAAAATATCTCTGTAAATTTTCATCCAGTTCTGAGAATTTTTATTTCTGCATAAAAATAACACCAAGATTATTCTACTGAAAACAACGCCAATCCGAATTAGTTTTATTCAAATCATGCAAACTAGAGTTCAAAACAAGAAAAAAAGTGTTTGGAAAAGTAGATACGTTGGAGACATATCAGTTCCCATGCCTAAGATGCAAGGCGGGTCTTCAGTGTCGTTTGTTGGAGCATGGTGGCATGTATTCTTGCTTCCATTTCCATAGACAACATTTGCATTCTCAACAAGAAAAACTTAATGAAAGGTGAAGTCGTCGAACACTCATCACCACCTGAGATGATGGGTGAACAAATTCGTTCTCAACTGGACGTTGTCCAGCCTGATCCCAAATGTCCAGGGTATTTCTTGGGATATAGTGAAGAACACGTCTGGACTCACAAGCCATGCTTCTAGGATCTCCACTGCATCCAGTAGCTCGAGCTTCCACATAACATTGATGTAATGTAAACTGAAAAGAATATCACAGAGGCCATTTTTAGCACATTGCTCAACATTCCCGAGAAGATGAAGGATAACACTAAGGCTAGACTTGATGTAATGAAACTATGCGACAGACCTAAACAAAACTTGCGGCAACCCGAGGACAGGAAAAATTGGAGGATGCCAAGGGCCAGGTTTATTCTTACAAGGGAACAAAAGAAGGAGATACTCATGTGATTCCATGTAGCTAAACTAGGATCCATGTACCCTAGGACCCCCCAGTACTTATATAAACTGAGGGGCCTAGCTCGTATACAACATAATAAATCCCTTGTTAGATACTTGTACTCAATACTCACTTCAACGCAATGAACACAAGTAGGACGTAGGATATTATCTCCTCGGAGAGCCCGAACCTAGGTAAAATTCTTGTGTGCTTGTTACCATCGCTCCTAGATGCATACCTTAGGATCCCCTACCTCAAGATCTGTCTGTTTTGATTCCGTCCGAATGGCAGCGCGGCGGGGCCAAGTTGTCTGACCCTTTACTTTGCTTGACGGGCAAGCTCCGCAATTGGGAGCTATTTTTGTCCAGTTTTGAGTAGACGAAAATACATTCAATAAATTTTACTTGCAACTTTTTGTCTAGTTATTATTTTTCTGAAAATACAAAATTGTTACCTATCACATTATCTTTTATCATGCATAACTAGGAAAATTAGCAAGGTTGACAACTTTATTTGTGTTGATGGGGACATAAGTGAAATTTTATATGTATTGCAAAACTTATCATTGGTGTAAGATGTGTGTACCTCCAAGGATCCATACCGTGGTTCTCACCGAGGATATATAACTTGACGCTTTCTACAAACCATGCAATTTGGGCTCACTATCGTGCCTTTGTTATATCACCTGGAACCATTAGGGAGAGTGAGAGAATGTAATGTGAACAAAAGCTTTAACTACTTAGTATGTTGGTTTCCTTCTTGTAGCCATCTTGAATACATGTATGTTTGTAACCTAAGTGACCTTCTATTTTATGTGTTCATGTGTTTATTAACAATGTTAGTTTTGATGCCATATGAAGATTCATGCATTTTCACCTATCCATGTGCAAACTTATTTGATCTAGCATGCTAAAGTTCGAGGGGTCATTAATGCTCTGTTCATTTTAAGTTCTAGGGAGCATGCCAAATTTAGTTTACTTAGCTTTGCACTCTTTCTTACCTCATATTAGTTTAGCTTCCTTGTTTTAATTTCAATGGGCCTTACAACTAACTATTTATGGTATTGCTAAAAAAAACTAACTATTTATGGTGTCTACGGTGCAAGAACGCCATAAGAACCTCACAACGTTAGGGCACCCAAGTACACAACATCATTACTACATTCTTGAGCTTCTCTTTTGTAATTAAACTACATTCTCTTGTTCTACAATGGAACCCGTGAGGAAGGCCATTGTGGGTGTTTTCCTTCTTATCTTGCTTATGGCCTCTTCTAGTAAGTATAATTATATATAATATCAGCATTTTTTCTATAGTGTTGTGTTAGTACTTGTGCTGACACATTGGCGTTGTTATCCACATTGATGGTACTTGTGCTAACATTGTGTCATTTATCCATAGGCGAGGTTTCATGTACTGAGAATAATTGTTACAAGGAGATTTGGGAAACTTGCATGGGTAGGGAGAACGAAGATTGCCGACATGCATGCATCAAGGAGGGATGGGATGACGGCCAATGCCGCAACCGCGAGAAAGACAAAAATATTCTAGGATTTCTAACGACTGCCAAATGCGAGTGCTACCCCCCAACATGCGACCATTAAAAGATGGCATAATCGTTTACAGTGCATTGATTGTAATATGCGACTATCCATCCAAGTTACTACTATTTCGTAAATGATTGGGCGAAATCATCTACAAAATATATATTCATGGATAATTTTGTGTTCAAGATTGTCTAAAACTTTATGTTCAAGATTGGGATGCTATGGAAAAATACATGGATAATTTTGTACATATCGATAGATTTTATGGATATTTGAAGTGCTTATTAGCAATGAAATGTATATTTGACACTCTGCTAGCATGCATCATCTTGTTATTTGATAATGTCTTAATTTGCTAGGCCTAGTTTTTTCGATAAAGGGCGACTTTATTATCTCAAAATGTAGCATCAAGCGGATACAGAGCATTATGAGTAACACCCGGCCTCTGCATAACTAAGATGCACACAACAAAATCCAGAAGTCTGGCAAAAAACCATGAAATAAAAATCGACAAATTGGCAACAGTAGAGTCCTATAGACCGACACTATGCCTATGTCGAAGGGGGTGGTGGATCGGCCCGCAGGTTACGCTGCCATCCATGTTGGGAAAAAACCTCCGTAGCCACCTGCTCCAATAGGCCTAGTTATCAGTACATACAAATCACTGAGTGTCCACAAGATAGTGCTCAAAAACTAATCGAGGCACAAGATAGAGATTGCGACGAGGCGGCTGCGGTGTAAAAAAAGTTGAATAGTGCCAGGCGAGGTCTATGGTTTTAAGGGCCCTCTTAAGGTTCGATTGGGTTGTATGGGAAGAAGAAGAGAGGGGTTAGGGCTTGAAGTTGAGCTCTTAAGCTCAACTTTATTCTTAAGTTAATATTCATGGGGAAAAACTTGTGAGCAAAGCCAAAAAGTATCAAGGTCAGTGCATCTGCAGCAATCAGCGGCAGATGAAACAAAAAAGTATCAAGATCGTTGCATGCATAACTGGGCTATATATGTTCTGGGGCTGGGATCAATTGGTAGGCATTACTACTAAGTTGCCTTCATGCATGGACAGTCAGATATACTCCGTCTGTAACTTAATATAAGACGTTTTTTGACACTGTCATGGACTCTAGAAACGTTACTATATAAAAAGTTACAGAGGAGTATTTGGTACATGCATGAAGAGGGATACCGTAAAAAGGCACATATTTATACCATACACATGTAGCAAAGACAAATCTTGGATGATCCTAAAATGAGACAAAACTCTCGGTGGTTAGCCTATCCAACTTTCAGGCATTAGGATACGTTTAAGGCGCGGATGATTATATATATATGCTTGATTGAGCCGCCTAGCTGTGCAATAACTAACTAGGTTACATCTAGATGTGACAAACACACCCTAACTCAATCTCAATCGAGAGCTGTTACTCTGAATCACAATGCCAAGAAGGTACATACGCATACAAAAACCACCTGGCATCTCAGAAACCAGCCGTCACACACAAAAAGGCCACCCATCTACTCCGTATGTATGTTGCAAAACACATTAAAGGTCGGTGATGGTGACCTCAACGTGGACGGTGGGCGGGATGGGGACTGGGAACTGCTTAATGATGTCCAGGGAGCCGACGAGGTCGACGACCCTCTTGTGCACCCGCATCTCGAACCGATCCCATGTGTTGGTACCTTGTCCGCAGGGTGACTTCCTGGTGGTGATGCTGAGCACCTTGGTGGGCATCCTGACCGGGCCCTTCACCCGGACCAGCTTCTCCTCGGCGGCCTTGACCACGTCGGAGCACACTGTTGGTTTTGTTTTGTTTTGTTTTGTCGCCAGCATGCATGCAATGACACAAGGGTTCCACTGTTAGGGTTCATACATATACATATCAAGAAGAAGAAGACAGCAAGAAGAAGAAGAAGAAGAAGAAGAAGAAGAAGAAGAAGAAGAAGAAGAAGAAGAAGAAGAAGACAGCAAGAAGAAGAAGAAGAAGAAGAAGAAGAAGAAGAAGACAGCAACAACAACAACAACAAGAAGAAGAAGAAGAAGGAATACGTACCCTTGTCTAGGTCGTGGACGCTGTTGGAGTTGGAGGAGAGGGTGATGCGGAACAAGTGCTGCTCCAAGCCGGACTTGCTCGGCGTCGCCATGCTCGATCGTTTCTTCGGGAGCTGCGGCAGGCTAGGGTTTCCTTTGCGAATAATGCAGGAGCGATCCATCACGCTGACACACCTTTTTTTTTTAGACAACAACTAGGCATGCTGCATTGATTGGCCCATTAGGCCAGATCCAGGCCCACTCTTTTTTTTAGGGGTGACCCAGGCCCACTCAGGCAAAAAAAGAAAAAGGATTCCGGCTCGTTTTTCTCTTATTATGTTGTTTTCATTATAATATTTTGTTTTCTGTTCTTGCATTTTTTTTCATTTTCTCATTTTGAATTTTTCCTACTGTTTTTCTATCTTTCAATTACGTATTTTTTTAATTTGAAATAAAAAATGTTCGCAGTTTATAGAAAAAGGCGTCGCTAGAATTCGAAAAATGTTTACAGGTTTTCAGAATATCTGGGTTTCATAAGAAATGTTTTTGTTTGTTAAAAATTTCATTTTTTTAATAATTGTTAATGTTTTTAAAAAATGTTCATGCTTTACAAAAATGTTCAGAACACTAATTTTTTTTTAAAAAAAAGTTTGTTAATTCGATATGTTCGTGTTACTTAGAGTGCTTTCTCCTATCGTTGCCAATTCATTGTTTAGCCCAATTCTTATCTCGGAGAAATGTTCCGGTACTTCCTGCAATAATAATTAAGTGGAGCCACCAAATTCTAGATCCAACTCTGTGCTGCTGGGGTCATGGTTGGTTGGCGGTTGGGATAAACCCTTGTCGGCTTGACCAGCACCGATGCAGTGATGCCCGTGGGCGCTGCCGTGCCTTCTTGAAGGGCGGCGGATATACCCCTTCCCCCGCGCCCCTTCGTGTATAGTGGGAAACCCTAGCAGATGTCCGGGTATCAGCGTCGTCATTGTTGTGTTCCTTCTTAAAGGTGTTGCTTGATATGTGTAACATTCCAAATTTTTAATTTGGAATGTTATATATTAGATCATCATTGCATATCATATTTTAATGCATCTTTGGTTGATCCTCGAAATTC
Source organism: Triticum aestivum (assembly GCF_018294505.1). Lineage (NCBI taxonomy): Eukaryota > Viridiplantae > Streptophyta > Magnoliopsida > Poales > Poaceae > Triticum > Triticum aestivum. The sequence continues at coordinate 247,694 of NC_057801.1, forward strand.
TAAGCAACTCAAGGACCCACGGAGAGAGTTGGGGATTTCGATATTTTCATATTTGAGTTTTCTCAAATTTCGAAAAGAGGATCATTTGGTTTTAATTATTTTTCTCTACTAAATGTTTCCAATATCAAAATAAATGAGAGGAGATAATATGACTTCTCCAAAATAAAATAAATATTGGAGGAATAATATTAAAATCAAATTTTAGTTTTATTGGAGTTTTATTGCTAATTTATTTGCATTAGAAAAATATGCATAATTTTCAAAAATGCATTTTAGGCCAAGAAAATGTTCACTTTATTCTAAATATTTTATTTAGACGGTGAAAATTTGTTTTGGCATTTTTAGAATTTTATTTTATTTTCTAGCATTTGTTTTCTGTTCGGCGGAATATTTAAAAAAAAGTCAGCGCCCGACTGGGTCGACGGCCTAGCCGAGCCGGGCCAAGCCTGTGCCGCCCGCCGCCTCCCTCGCACCCACACCCGTGCCCAAGCCGGACTCCGCCGGAGTCCGGGACTCCCCCGCCGCCGCGGCTTGCCCCTCCCCCAAGCCGGCCCTCGTCCCGCCCCCTTTATATGCCGCGCCCCACCCCATCCCGCCTCCAAAGCAGCAGTAGCAGCCGCAACCCGCCGTCGCCGCCGCGCCGCTCGCCGCCGCCGCGGTACGCCGTCGCCCTGCAGCGCCCCGCCTTTCCGGAGACGCCGCTGGAGCAGCCGGTCCCGACCCGATCCGGCCGCCGTTTTTTTTCTGGTTTTAGGTAAAAACCCCGGGGTTTTTTAAACCTAGTTTCGTTTTTTTATATAAGATCGGTTCGGTTTTTTTCCGGTTTAGTTATTTAGCGGACGTTCGTCCGTACATTCATTTTTACGAACGGTGTTCATCCATTAGCCGCAGACAGCGAATGTTCCTTCGTTAGCCTGTTTGTCATTTTTCTTTTTCCAGGGTTTTTTCGCGGTTATTTTCGATCGCGATTTCTGCTCTGATCTTAGTTTTAGTTTATCTTTTCACTCATTAATCGGAATCAGGCGATTCAAGCGCCTAGATCTTCGTTTCGAAGCCCTCTTTCTGTTTAACCAACTTAAACAAGTTTTGGTGCTGTAAAAATTTGACTTTAGTCTAGATTAGTAAATAGATCTTGTTTCTTTTGCAGTTTGAGTTTCGTTACTTCGTTTGATTTGTTTCTTTTTGCAAACCGGAGTTCTTAAGTTGAACTTTCTGGTTAGATCTTCTTTTATTTGAGTTTTATGCGTGCTTCTAGTTGAGTGCTTATGTATGTTGTTTGTTTGCGATAGAATACCCAGAGTGCAAAGCGTGCTACTACGAGTCTCTAGGTTTTGCAGATCATCAGCAAGGCAAGTAACACTTTGATCATATCTCTTTACTACCCAGTTTTTACTGCATTAGATCACCCCTCAAACATTGCATGGTTAGGATCTGAATAACATGTGGGCTTTGGGAAGTAGATGATGAGGTATAACCTATTGCCCTGATTATTATCAAACCTTTGGGAGTTACATCTACGTTATGCTTATTTTGCTATGCTATGCTCGTAGACGTGGTTTGGGTGAGTGTATCCATGATAGATGTGAGTATTGCTATTTAATGGTTAACTTAAGGTGGCTACTTAAATACACATCTGGGTGGATTGTTTGTGGGCACCTGGAGAATCCAGTGTTGTCCTAGGATATCCCGGGGTTCCGTGTGATCATCCTAAGGTCCGCCACCCTGGCTCAAAGGGATCATAAGATTATTCATATTAGAAACTTCCTTGTGCAGCCACAAGCTATTATGGGCTCTAGCATAGTTGATTAAGTTGCATGACCTCTTTCAGTGATGGGCTAGCAGATGTAGGGGAAAGTAGGTGTAATTGTCCATCCAGAGTAAAGAGTTAATGTTTCTGAAAGACTGTGTCTCGGTCATCCGTTTCTCAAACACATGTAGTGCGAGAAATCCAACGGAGGAGGTCGAGTCTTGTGGGGAAAAGTGCGCAAACCTCTGCAGAGTGTACAAACTAATCATGGTTAGTCATGTCCCCGGTTATGGACATCTTGAATATCTGGTTCTTGGATTATCATGTTGATCTCATCACTCTAAATTTATTTTGATTGGGTTTAATGATGATGCTTAATTGGGATTGAGTTGGAGGAACCTTCTCAATGTTTAACAACCACCATGATAGTTAAATAATTTTTTTGACTGGTGACTGTAGGGAAAACCCCCCACAGCATTTTAACCTTTATTCAAAAGAGGAGTATACAATATACAAAGATTACAAGAAGCAAGTATCTAAGAATACAAAACCTTATGGAGGTAGAAAGAAAATCCATTTTAATAACTCTTCCTTGTACCTAGCCTAGACTCTGTGTTGCATGAGTGTAATATCAAGGATAAAAGCACTTCTCGACTTATTAAAACTCGGTCTCTCATGCCTGAACACTCTTGCATTCCTGATTATCCAGATGTTCCAGCAAGCAACAAAAACAACTTCAGTAAAGAAGGGCTTAGCAAAGTCCTGCTTAGCTTGCATAACAATAGCAGACATATCATCCCCAGGTGGCCATGAAATTTGCAAATAGTTCCATATTCTCACACTGAAGTTACATTCAAAAAACAAGTGGCTCCTGGTCTCACGAGTCCTCAAGGGACAAAGAAGACAATTAACTCCATCATAGATATGCCAATGCCTTTTTTCCATCATATCTTTGGTATTGAGCCTATCCATGATTAACATCCAGGCAAACACTTTGATTTTCATTGTGCAGGATGACTTCCATATCCACAAAAGGAGAGGGTTAAAAGACATGTTAGAATGCATAAAAGAGTAAAACAACTTGGGCTTAAATGCATTACATGTCCCCTGCCATAACCAAATTTCCTTTGCCTCCACATCTCTACTACAAGAGACCATAAGATCTTGCACATCCATATAATCCCGGTATGCCTGTGCAGACAGAGGCAAGTGAAACATATTAATCATATCGTGAGATTGGAAGGCTTCATAGACTGTGATCCATGGATCTTTCACATAAGAAAAAAGCCTAGGGAACCTAATCTGCAAAGGTTCAACTAAATCACCAATCTTCCACTTGTCAGACCAAAACAAAGCAGAAATTCCAGAATTTATTTGCACTCAAGTTGTGTCCTATAATGATCCAACAATTTACAGATATCCTTCCACCAAAAAGAACCACAACTATCAGTCCCCTGAGGTACAGAAGAATGATAGTAAGTGTCCCAAATAAGTGAGACCTATGGTAGATCTACCCTGTTTAAGAATTTGTGCAGATGCTTGAGCAAAAGGGCCATGTTCTGCACACCCAGGTTCAAAATTCCCAAACCACCTTTGTTTTTCGGCCTATAAATGAGTTCCCAAGCTGTCAAGGATGGAGATGGCTCATCCCTATGCTTTCTCCATAAGCACTGCCTCTGAATTCTCTCCAGTTGCTTTAAGATTCCAGCAGGAGCCAGCAAGCTACCAAGATAAAAGATGGGCATGGAGGACAGAGCAGAATTCAGGAACTGAAGTCTCTCCCCTTGATTGAGAAATGAGGAACTAGCTATCATCCTTCTCTCCATACAATCAACAAGTGGCATAAAATCCACCATTTTAGGCTTGGTAGTTCCAACAGGTAAACCAAGATAAGTGAAAGGCATTTTACCAACTTGACAACCAAAAGCAGCAGCTAAACCAATGACAGAATCCTCATCAACATTTATGGGCACCATAGAGGACTTATGATAGTTAATAACTAGCCTAGTTGATCTAGAAAACACTTGCAACATGTCCTTCAAATCCAGAAGCTGAGTTTTATCTACAGGTAAGATGATGAGAGTATCATCAGCATACTGCACAATGGGTAATCCTGGTCATGGCATGGTATTGGCAACTTCAAAAGTCCCCTCCTGAACATATCATTCACCACTGTTTGCAACAGGTCAGCAGCAATAACAAAAATTAAAGGTGAGAGACAGTCTCCTTGCCTAACCCCCTTCTTACAAAGAAACTGCCTACCAGGCACACCATTTAAGAGGACTGATGATGTCCCAATGGAAAGTAACTTCTTGACCCAAGAAATCCATTTCTGATTGAAACCCTTGAATTTGAGAATCTGCAAAATAGTTTCATGCTCAATTGAATCAAAGGCCTTTTCAAAATCCAGCTTAAGAATCACTATAGGTCTCTTTGATTGGTGACACTGATGCAAATATTCCAGAGACCAACCAATACAATCCTGAATAGTCCTGCTCTTAATAAAGCCATATTGATTCTTATGTATGCGTACCATAATTATCTTTTGAAACCTATTAGCAGCCATCTTAGACAAAAACTTAAGGCCCATCCCAGTCAAAGAAATTGGCCTATAATCACCAATCCCTTTAGGATTCAACTTCTTAGGGGTTAGGGTGATATAAGAGCCATTAATATTTTCCAAATTTGCAGTGCCAGAATGAAAGGCCTCAGCCAACTCAGAAAAGTCTTGACAAATAATGTGCCGACACTTTTTGAAGAACAATCCATTAAAACCATCAGGTCCAGGGGCTTTGTCAATGGGCATATGTTGTATTGTGTTATCCATTTCCTCTTTAGTGAAAGGCTCAGTAAGAAAGTCTAACCCTTCAACTAGTTTTAGCAGAATACTGAGGTCAAAGCCCATGACAATTCCAGAAGAAACTCTCATTATATTCTTAAAACAATTCCAAATAATGCCCTCCATCTGAGAATGATTAGAAACAATTGACCCATCAGTGTCCTTCAAAGAAGCAATAGAATTTCTTCTATGCCTCTCAGTGGCCATAGCATGGAAAATTTTTGGTGTTCTTGCCAGCAAGCTTGATATATCTGATTGTGCACCTCTTTTTCCAATATACAAATTGAAGGTGCAAGAGCTTTTCCACATGCAATTTGACCATCTGCCCGAAGTTAAATTTAGGTCTGAATAAAGGTCTGAGCTCCTCAAGACCATCAAGGCAGACAATGACCTGATTACATTTAGATATCAAAACTTTCAGCTTAGAAATATTCAGTTACCACTTCTTAAGTGCTCCTCTTAAACTCTTAAACTTATCAGCAATTCTAGCAGTAATATGAGATTTATGATAGGGTTTCTGCCATGACTGTTCAACACATTCCATAAACCCCTCAAGCTCAACCCAGAAATTCTCAAACCTAAAGATTTTAGATTTGGGGATAGAAGTCTTGATTGTGACCACACATGGCACATGATCAGAGGCAGTTCTGGCCAGGGGCAAAACTTCAGTCATAGGGTATGAAGAAATCCAATCAGCAGATGTGAAAAACCAATCCAACTGCTCTAACAATGGATTATCTTGCATATTAGACCATGTGTAAGATCTTCCTTTAAGTGGCAGTTCCAACAGA